>NC_018237.1:318148-407836 GCF_000227135.1 Leishmania donovani | reverse complement strand
CAGCGGCGCACTCGCGCGGCGCGGCAGTGCCTGCAGCGGCAGCGCGAGCGGCGCCGCCTGCGCAAGGAGCTCGGCATCGCCCACGACGCGCGGCTGCGACTGTGCGCAATCAACGCCGTCAAGGTGCAGCAGTGGTGGCGCCGTGTGGTTGTCGAGAAGGCGTACTGGCGCCGCCGCACAGCAGAGGTGAAGGAGCAGCGCCGCCTCCAGGCGGAGGCAGGACGACAGGCGCACGCGGCAGCCACAATTCAAAAGCGGGTGCGCGGCATCCAAGCGCGTCGTTGCGTGGCGCAGCTGCGCGAAGCCCGCAAAGCCGAGGAGCTCGCGCTTCGCCGCCGCCGCGATGCCGCCACGACTGTGCTGATGATTGTGCTGCAGGAGTACGTCCTGCGTCAGGGCCGCCTTCACCGTGAGGCGTTGGCGCTGGAGGAGAGCAGGGCAGAGGCGGCGCAGCGCATCGCGGTGGGTTGGCGTCGCTGTGTTGAGCGTCGTCGCCTAGAACTCGCGGTGGAGCGCGCTCGACAGCTGCGCACGTCGTCGACGCGCATTCAGCGGGCCTGGAGGCGCTACGCCGCAGGGCGCCAACGCCGCTATCTCCGCCAGCTGCGCCACACACTGCAGGAGGAGCGGCTGTCGCGCGAGGCGCATACTTACGAGGTCATTCGCCTTCTCCAGTGCTTCGGTCGCAGCGCGCAGGCGCAGCTGCTCGTGCGCCGCCTCAAGGCGCGTCAAGGGCGCACCTTCATGGAAAACCTCTTTCTTGTTCAAGCAGCCGGTCGCGGTGCCTTGACCAGAGCAGAGTTGGGTCGGATGCATGTGGCGGAGCAGGCAAGGCAGCGCGCCGAAGCCGCGGCCCTTGAAACGCGGCGCTGGCGCGCCATCTGTCTCTTGCAGGCCCTCTTACGAGCGCACGCCTCCGCAGCCCTGGTGCAGCAGCGGCGGCGAACAATGCTAGCAGAGAAGCTTGTGGTGCGCACCACCGCAGCACGCGAGATGCGAGCAGACGCTGCTGCCAGAGTGCTGCAGCGCGCCGTGCGTCGGTACCGAATGCAGCAGCGCACCGCGGCTGCCGAGGCGGAGGCGGCAGCCGCGCTGGCTTTTCTGAGTGCGATGGCTCACCGCCTCCAGCAGGCGTGGCGCGCGTTCGCGGCGCGGCGCGAGCGGCGCTATCGTGCTGCCGCCGTGGCTCAGTGTGCGCGCAAGCGGCTCGAGCGGGAGGAAGTGTGGCAGCTGGTTTGGCACGATCAGTTCACCGAGCTCGATATGCTGTGTGTGCTTGAGCGGCAGTACATCGAGGAGCAGCAGCACGTGGAGCGCGTCCGGCTCTACAACTACCTGTGTGACCCGAACAGTGCCACCAACGACGGCTGTTGCGCTCAGACACCTGGTGCCTTCAACGCAGACGCGGACTTGTTGAAGTGGGCCACCCTGTACGACGAGTGAAGTGAAGGCAGTCTCAGAGCACCTTTCTCTGCGCGCACGACTTGGAGCGTGTGCGTGGGTGCCGCTGCGTGGCTCCTCTCCTGATCTGCTCACTGCCCTCCCCACCTCCCCTCGCCACACTCGCCCTCCCTTGACACACGCACGTCCCCACGCGTGCGCAGCGGAGCGCCTCTTCTCTCGTGTTGTCAGTGTTTTATTATTCTTTTCTACGCGCATGTACAGCCAAAGACACCTCCCCCCCCCACACACACACACAGACACCACCACCACCACCACCATGCTTCGCCGTCTCCGCCCGGCCCGGCCCTCCACCCCACCCCGCCCGCCCCGCGCACCTCCCAGGGCGTTTCGTTCGGCTGTCGAGCGGGGGGAGGGGGTTGGGAAGGGCGTGCGGCTTCGTCACGAGCACGACGCACAAGCGTCGACATGATCAGCAGTGCCGGGAATGTCTTCCAAAAGCCCACGGCCGCACCAAGGATGCTCTTATCTTCGCTCTTCTTCGCTTTGGCACCCACAACTACCGGCGCGCACCACCATCACGCCCCCACCCCTCTGTCTCCCTCTCTCCTCCCCCCCCTCTCCCCGCCCCTGCATGTCCGCCCGCCATCTCGCCCTGTTACTCCCTGGGCGTCTATCCCTCTTTCTCGTGCCGACATCCACGCGTGCCTGTGGATGCGTCGACCTTCCGCTGCCACAGGCAGCAACACCAGCAACGCGCGTACACGCACGCCACTATCACGCCCACACAGTCACGTAACCCTTTTCCTCTCTCTCTCTCTTTACATGCGAAAGAAGATGAACGCAGTCGACCAGGCATTCATGGCGAGTCTGGACGCAAAGTCCAACGTGCACCAGCTGGCCAGCGGCATGCGCTTCAAGATCGTGAAGAAGGTGACTGACACGGCTTCCACAAAGTCGCCGAACGTGTCGGACCCGTGCTCGGTGCACTACCACGGCTCCCTGACGAATGGCAAGGTGTTCGACAGCTCTATGGATCGCGGCCACCCCGCCACATTTTCGCCGAGCCAGGTGATCAAGGGATGGACGGAGGCCCTCCAGTACATGGTGGAGGGAGAGGAATGGGAGGTTTACTTGCCTCCGGATCTGGCGTACGGCACGCGCGGTGCCGGCGGTGTCATTCCGCCGAACGCGGCTCTCGTGTTCAAGATCCGCCTGCTGAAGGTGATGCAGGGCGGCAAGCCGGGTGAGGACGGCCACAGGAAACTGGAGCAGGCCCTCTCCAAGGCCTACGCGGAGCTTTGAGCGGCTTCCCCGCTGTCAGGCCGGAGGTGCGGCAGGGGGGCGGTGAGCCATCCCGCGGGAGGGGGCGCGGTGGCGGTGGCGGTCGGCTAGGATGGCGGGGAGCTGTGTACTGCGCGGACAGATGGAGAAGTCAGAGCGGCAGAGATGATGAGTTTCGCAGTGGATGCGGGGTGGCATATAGGTGCGTCACACATCGATCCCTCCCCTTCTCCCTCTCACTACCCGCGTTGTGGGGCACCTCTCTGTTGGGCAACGCTCCCTGCTCCTTCCTCCATGATGTAGATGGTGGTCAGTGGGTGTGGGCCCTTCCTCCCACGTCTAGGTTTTCCGTTTTTTTTTTGTGTGTGTGTGTTCTTCTTGTAACGCCTTCTGGTGTCTCCTCTAATCCTCAGCGTGCGCGCGCCTCTGTGCGTTATGCGTGCGTCAAATTCAGTGGCTCCCATACCCCCCTACACGCACTCTCTCATGCGCCCACGAGGAGGAGGGGGGAGCCTCCACGCACAGGCCAGGACGCTGAGTTCATGCGCTGCGTCACCGAAGAAAAAGTAGACGTGCAGCGGCCAAGAGAGAAAAGAAAATGCTTTCGCCGCCTGCTGCGTGAAGGGAGTCGTCATGCGGGCAGTAAGGCACGCGTCACCACATTCCTCGCCCTGCTTTCTCCAAACTCATCGTGCACGGATGGCGCCCCTTCGCTGTCCTCTGCCATCCCAAGCCGGCGCCTACCCTTCCCTCCCCCCTCCCCCTCTCTGCGCAACGCCATCCAAGTCGAAGCATATATACATATACATATCTGCACCTTCGCATCTCCGCCCGTCTGTCCACGCGCACACGCACAGCGACGAGCAGCAGCCAGCTCTCGTCTCTTCCGCGCTGCCCTCTCCCCCCCCCCGACGTCGCTCTGTTGGTGCGGTAGGCGATGCTCAGCCATGATGCGCATCGCACCGCACACGCCCCCGCCTCACCCCGCGGGACTCAATCGCAGCGAGCACATCGAGGCAGGGCTTCCGGCGCGTCTGCAGGGAAGCAGCGGTGCTCCCAAGCCCACGATGAGCAACATGGCCCCTCCTGACCCGCGCCTTGGCCACGTGGCGGACACCACAAACGGAGGCAGCAGCATCAGCGGTATCCCCCACGAGGAGCCTGTGCGGCGTTCTTCGGAAGTGGCTGCCTCGAGCACGGCGGGGCGTTACGAAGCTGAGCAGAAGCCCTTCGTAGGCATGTCTGCCATCGCCCTCCAGCCACCGCCACCCTTTTCGATGCGGCATTCGACGGCTGCGCCATTCTCCTCGTCCTCTGTCCAACTGAGCCCCCTCGGCGACCGTGCTGGCGGCGGCACAAACAACCACAGCAGCAGCAGCAGCAGCAGCAGCAGCAGCCACTCGGCTAGCCACACTTCATCCCACTACCTCGTCGCCATCCAGCGAGACCTCGAAAGCATTGTGCGCCTCCAGCAACTGCAGCTGCGGGAGAGGAGGGTGTCGCTTCCATCCGAAGCAAGCACTACAGGAAGTGTTCCGAGGGTGTGGATTGGCTCCGAGAAGGTGGTGGCAGCTCCATCAGCGACGGGCGCGCACTACCACATCACCGCCTCCGTCGACAACGCTGATTCGGCGATGCATCTCCAGTCCATCGACCATGCAATGCGATCATCGTTCGAAGGTGAAGCCGCGGCGCACGCACCCCCTCGCCAGCAGCAGTCACAGCAGCCGCTGCCCCTTTCGTATCATCCGCGCTTGACGGTGGCACCCGCCGGTGCTCACGCTGCGAAAGCGTCCGACGCGGCGCCGCAGCTGTCACTCGGCCCGTGGCAGTCGAGTTTGCAGGGCGACAACGACATGCTTCTCTCACCGCCACCGCATGTCGCCAGCGGGGCCAGCATCTCCGCTGGTGCAGGCGGCTTCGTTATGCATCAGCAGCAACAACAGCAGCCGCCGCCACCACCGCCCTCATCCTCTCCCATTCCGGCCTCTCTCGTGGAGTATCAACGTTATCTCATGCAACTGGAGCATCAGCAGCGCCAGCACCGCGAAGTGCTGCGACGGCACCGCAAGCAGCGGAAGGAGGAGATGATGGCGGCCGCACAGCGTGGAGCAGCGATGATCACTGTGCCAGTGAGTATGACGACGCCACCACGGCAACGAACTGGCGTCGGTGCCGCGACCGAGGACCGACGCGACCGAAGCCCGCCACTCGCGATGATGATGCAAACGTTACGGCAGCGCCGAGGCGACGGCCGCGGCATCTACAGCGTCGACACGCTGTACGGTGACACCTCGTCCTCCGCCAGCAGTAAGACGGCGCCCTCGGCAAAGCAGCAGCGGGGCCGGCACTCGCAGAAACAGCGGCACCCCACGACGCCGTCGCCAACCCCAGCAGCAGAAGCCCAGTTGCGCGACCGTAGCGGTGGCCAGCGAGCGAGCTCCAGGCGAGGTCGCGGTCGCGGTGCTGAGGGCGCCGGCCCGTCTGCGACCAGAAGGGCGGGAATACCAGCCGTGGCGCTGAGAGACGCGCCAGCGCGCAGTGGGCATCGTCAGAGTACACCGAAACAAGAACAGCGGCGGAAATCAAATGTGCGGAACAGTCCCGCCAACAGTCGCTCAAGATATGTGAGCCCGCAACGACTGGCGACCGCGGTGGGGAAAGGGCGGGATGTTCAGCACTTGCTGCTGCACACGCCACCATTGATAACGGGCTCTCTTCCCAGGTCTTCCCTACTCGCATCTGGGCCCACGGACGCAACGCCCGTACGGGAGTACGCTGAAACGGCGACGCTGGCGCATCCGCAGTCCTCCTCTCCGGTGGAGGCCTTCGCCGACGCGCTGCTGATGGACGTGAACGGGGCACCCGGGACCGTCGGCGACGGCGCTTCCGCAGTAGGGTCGTTGCCGGCACCGCCACCACACTTGATGGCCACACACTCCTTCGCCGGGACGGCCATAACGAGAGAAACAACCCCCTACACGGCTGTCGGTGGCACAGCAACCGCGCCGGCGCCTATCGTTTTCGCCATCGCACCTAGCGGTGCGGTCCTCATGCCCCCTGGCGACGTCGCGGACGACCATCGGAGTGCGGCGGAGATGGCGCCAGCAGCAGAACAGAAGTCCCGGCATCACGGAAGCCGCGATCAACACCAGGGCACGAGCGGGGAGAGCGATCTCACCACCATGACTACCACCACGCCTGCATCGTCTACCGAGTCGTCGCCCTCACGTGAAATGGGGGCACACACCGCGAGAGCGGAAGGAGGCGCCAGGATGCATGTGAAGGGCGGCGCCGCGACGCCTGCTGCGATGCGTCCATCGGCGGCCATCGCTGCCATCCTGCAGCACCCGGACGCCACAGCAACTGCGCACTCCCGCCGTCAGCAGCGCTCCCGCAGCGCTGATCCGATCCTCGTCCACGGCAACAACGGCTTTAACTGGCGCCTGACGCGGCGTCGCATCCGTGGCGCTGGAGCCACCACCACCGGGGCCGAGACCCACCACAACTACCCAGACGTTCATCGCAAGACTCGCCACCACCTTCACAACGGTCATCACCATCGCTCCATGGAGGGCATCAGCAGCACAACACCCGAGCACGGCACGGGTACGCCGCGAAGCAGCCGCTACAGGTACAACAGCAGCAGCACGACACGACAGCGGAAACAGTCGCGGCAACTGTCAAAACACACTCCGCACAGCGCCAGCGGCGCGGATACCCGCAGTGACGGTCATGACGGGGGCATCAAGCACCCCGTCGATGCCGCGAAGCAGCGGCCCGCGAGTCCAGGAGGCGGTGGCAAGGCACATGGACGTGCCATGCCTGGCAATGGCAACCGTAATGCGATCACCGCTGCAGCAACACCTTCCTATAGCTGCCCCGCAGGCGGTGATGCGGTGAGCCGGCTAGCGCATTCGCGGCCGCTTCCACCATCGCGGAAAGCGGCCGCCATCTGGCAGGACGTTAAACTCATGTGGACCCCAGCGCCAGCATCGCAGGCCCCCTTCGCCGCTGTCTACCGCTACCACCCTCACACGCACCCCCCGGCTTCCTTTCACGCACAACAGCAGCAGTCGCTGGTCTATCGAGATGTGTCGCCGTCCGCATACGCGGGAAGAACTGCTGAAATTGCGCGAGGCCACACAACAGGTCGTGCCTCAGCTGCAGCCGTGAGGGATAGAGTAGCATCACGAGCTCTGACAGGGGCTGCAGGAGCCTCGCCCTCCGCGCCGTCGCCGCCACCTGTTGCCCTCCCCCATACACAGCAGCAGATGGCATCTGCCGGCGCACCACTTCTGTGCATGACAGACAGCCTCATCGGTGCTGCATTGCGCGATGTCCTGCCAGTGTGCCGAGCTCGTCAGCGCGAGGTGGCGCGTGAGGTGACCCGTAGGCGATACCAGATTTTGCCGGCAGGCGTCGGTTGTGCCACCGCCTCGGCGACCGTGCTCTAGCTCGTTCGGCGCTGTCACCGTGCTGAACCTTATTGCCCTTCCTCCACGCCGCCGCTTTTAGTGGCTCTCCCTGTGCGCCTGCGACAGCGGAGGGGGCGAAGCGGGGGGATACGATGGATGCGCGCGCGTATCGGTGTCTTGGTCGCTCTCCAGTCCACCCACCCACCCCTCCTGTTTCGTGGCCCTCGCATCTTGTGTGTTCCTCCTTCCTTTTCCTTCCAACAACACCCACACACCACACACATACACAAACGGCTGCCGTCCGCCGTCCACAACTTGCCATCGCCACGGCGTAGACGTCCACTGTATATCACCCTCACCCCAAGAGCAAGACCAGCACGAGCAACACACACACACACATAAGCGCACACAGCAGGTGTGCAGATATGCGCGTGCGTGTATGTACGTGTGTCTGTGTCCATGTACGTGGTAAAGCAAGCCCATACGAGCCCACCGGAGGAGAGGCGCGGGTTGTTCACAGCATCGATCTGGTAATCCTGCGCTCCTTTGGCCGCCTCGGACCGTTCGCGCTCGGCAGACGCCAATCCGTCTCCCGAGCCTCGCCTCACCGACTTCGAGCGGCGACTTGCTCACCCGCTTCGCCTCCATCACTCTTTTCCCATCCTCGATTGCTCGCCTCTCAACCCCACTCGCACACACGCCGCAGCCTCCACAGCCGCCATCGCCACCACCACCACCCACCCACCCGTCAACCTTCCCTCCACCCCACCCACTCCCGCACCACCATGTCCCGCACCAAGGAGACCGCCCGCGCGAAGCGCACCATCACGTCGAAGAAGAGCAAGAAGGCGCCGAGCGCGGCGTCCGGCGTGAAGAAGTCGCACCGCCGCTGGCGCCCGGGCACCTGCGCGATCCGCGAGATCCGCAAGTTCCAGAAGAGTACGAGCCTGCTGATCCAGTGCGCGCCGTTCCAGCGCCTGGTGCGCGAGGTGTCGAGCGCGCAGAAGGAGGGTCTGCGCTTCCAGAGCAGCGCTATCATGGCGCTGCAGGAGGCGACGGAGGCGTACGTTGTGTCGCTGATGGCGGACACGAACCTCGCCTGCATCCACGCGAAGCGCGTGACGATCCAGCCGAAGGACATCCAGCTGGCGCTGCGCCTGCGCGGTGAGCGCCACTAAGCCCACACCCTCCCTCCTCTCTGTCTCTCTTAGATCTCTTTCAAAGGTCGTGGTGGAGATGAACATCTCGGCTCATCTCCTCCCGGAGAGGGAGAAGCACTGGGCCTCTGCACGCGGCAGCGGCACGCACACGCGCAGATGTCTGCGTGTGTAAGGGGCGTGGCAGGCAGCGTGTGTGCCTCCACGCTGCCGCGCACGCCGTATCATAGATGCACTTCTGTTTTTTATTATTTTAAATGCGCCATGCAAAGGGGAGAGGGGAATATGTTCTGCGTAATGTGCGCGCACTCGATCTCTGTGACCCGGCGATGGCGTGCGTGAGAGAGGGCCGTGCGTGGGTGCGATGGACGGCGTCGTCCTCACACTCCGTGCTGGCCGGCAGCTGAGGAGAGAGCGCAGAGGACGCAAAGGTAGCGAGCAAGGAGCGGCACGCCCACGCAGTGCGCGCGCGTATAGGTGGATGCCTCTCTGCGCGATGCGTGCGTGTGCCTGTGCCGCGCAAGTAACGAATGACGCGCCAGCGGTGCTGCTGCCGCTGCTTTCCGCCCACCTCATCGAAGCGGCCCCGTCGTCGGCACACAGGGGCGTCTGCGCTGCCGGCCCTGCGCTGATCCGCTTGTACGTGCGGCGCTTCAGCCCTCTACGCAGCAGCGGGGTGGGAGGGGGGTCAAAGCATACCTGACCCCAACCTCCTTTATAACCGCTCAACAGCAACCTCAGGATGACGCGGCAGATGTGCGCGCCGCTGGTCTCCTTCACTTTCGCGCCCCCTGCCCCAACTCACCCACCCACCCCCCCCCTCCTCCTCTCCTCCGCCTTCCCGTTAACATTCGGATGCGCGCATGTGCGCAGTGCATCCTCAGCGCAGTCCACACCGCCATCGTTCTCCCCGCCACGCCCCTTCCACCCAGACCAGAGAAAGAGCCGTAGCCACGTAGGCCACCGCACCCGAGCACGACCATCGCGTGTCACCATGGGCCGCGTCAAGGTGACACCGAAGGGGAAGGTGAAGAAGAACATTCCCATCACTCGCGTAGGGAAGAAACAGTACCTGAAGCGGCGTTTTGCCCACGTCCGCGCCGTGGACGTCGCCGGCGCCAACAACCGCTTTACCCAGAAGTACTTCGAGGGCAACAACACCGCCGAGCAGACCTTCACTCGTCTCGGCCTCGCCATCGACCCGAGCGCGCCGAAGTCGGTGACGGAGAAACGCAAGGCAAAGGTGCGTCCGCAGACGCGTCGCGTCTTTGAGGAGCAGAATGAGCTGGCGGAGCACGAGAAGATGGTGAAGGCGACGAAAATCGGCCGCCCGGTTAGCGAGCAGGAAGGGTCCACCATTGCGAACCTGATCGAGCGTTACGGCACAGACCTGAAGCGCATGACACTGGATCGAAAGCTGAACCCGTTCCAGCTGAACATGCGCCAGCTGCAGCGGCAGATTGTGAACTACCTCAAGTGGGAAAAGGCAGCCTTCCCAAAGCAGTTCGCCGAGGCGGAAGAGAAGGGCTGGTTTTCAGTTGAGCAGTTCGCCGACCCACACCTGCGCTCCGGTCAGCGGGCTTAGTCGGTGTGCGACTTGGGCCTTCGACAGTTGCCGGTGCTGCCCTTCCTTTCGCAAGACTGTGATGTGCCCTCCTGCTTGTGTCTCCTCTTCGCCATCACAACGTGTAAGGAAAGAGGGGTGACGTCGTGTCAGCGACGATTTTTTTTGTTGTTTCCTTTACGGTGGGTGTGCGGTTGTGGCGGTGGACACGCCGTCCCCGCCGCTGCTTGCTAGTGCCGCTGTTGTTGCCGGTGTCCCTCTGCCCTCCCCCCTCTCCTCTCCGGTCTCTCACGCTCCGTTGTGTGTCTTCCTCATCGTGTAACTTCATCTACTAAAAAGGCTGTCGCCGCTCTTGCGTCCCACCACCACCCCTTCTTCAACCCTGTTGGCCGGCCACTGTCCTTCTCCTGCCTCTCTCCTCGAATTATTCACGTGCGGTCTGCGAGGGAGGGGGGGGGGCAAGAGCGATAAACAAAGAACGAAACGACAACAAGCGATGCGAAGAAGCATCCGGCGCGGCATCATCACCATTGCACCAAGAAACGGCCTACCGAGTAGGACGGAATGGGATAGGGACGCTACAGCAGCACCCGCATCACGAGCGCCGCGCTCATCCAAGAAGGTATCCGCGCGCCCCTTAGCGGAAGAGGGGGGAAGCCCAGTCGCATACCCCCCCCCTCCCCACGCTAGTAGCAGGCTGGGAGCACCCTTAGCCGCTGTCCGTCCCTCTGCTCCGCTTCACATTATCGTTGGGGGCGAATCCGCATGGCGGTGGTGATGCAAGCAGCGCCTTCGCTTCTCCACCCTCTCTGGGTTGTTGCACCGCTGCCGCGGCGGCGGCTTAGTCCACACACACACGTCTCCATCCCTTCCTGCACAGACCGTTACCATAGCATTTGTTGGTTGACGGACATGTTTTGCATGAGCGAATACTCGGCCCTCCCCTCCCCACGCATCCGTCTCTGCCTTCCCTCTTCTGTGCGTCGTAACTTGTGAGCGAATACGGGCATACACGGTGCGGCGCAAAGCACTTGGCCGCTGCCCTCATTCTCCCTCCTCCCTCCTCCCTCCTCCCTCCTCCCTCCTCCCTCCTCCCTCCTCCCTCTCGCGCACGCGTCGTCCATAACAACGGAATCGAAGAAGATCCGCCAGCGACTCAAGAGAACGATGTCGTTTGAGGATGTCGGTGTGGGCTTCGTGCAGCACTACTACAACTTCTTTGCCAACCAGCGCGACCAGTTGGCCGGTATTTACCGCCCCAACACGTTGTTGACGTGGCAGAAGGAGCAGGTGCAGGGTGTGGACGCGATCATGGCACGTTTTGCGAACCTGGGCTTTACAGAGGCCGCCTTCAAGCAGGACAGTATCGACTGCCAGCCCTCAATGAGCGGCGGTGTGATCGTCATCGTGAACGGCGAGGTGAAGTTGAGGGGTGAGGATCACTCACTCAAGTTCAACGACTTCTTCCACCTGGCGCAGGACAACGGTCAGTGGTACGTGTCAAATCAGGTCTTCAACCTTGTCGGTGGTGGAGGTCAGTAAGCAACCGTAGCTGAGGACCCAGTCGCAGGTTCCTGGTACGCCGCACCTGCCACAGTCCCCCTTCCCTCTCCTTCCTTTCTTACTGTACCCTCCGCCCGCTGCACGCGTCTCGCCCCAGCCTGGAAGCTGAGCAAGAGAATTCGCTTTCTGATCATTGTAGTCCCATCAGCACAGCAGCCATCGTCATTTTTGCGCCCCACTCACCTATCCCTACTTCTCACCTTGGCCTCTCGCACACACGCAGGGACATGCCCCCTGTGTGGGCGTGTCTGCGCGCGCGTGTGGAGGCGTGCGTTGAGGGGATGCGGTGGTCGTCGTGGGATGGTGGACGTGGAGAGCGAAGAAGAACCATGATAGCAGGACACGCATACATACATGTGTCCGAAAGGAAAAGGCGGCGTGGACTGGTGTGTGTGTACGTGTGTGTGTGGGCGCTCCCTCTGCACGCTCACTTGAGTAATGGCTATTAGTGAATCGAGTGGCTCCCTGTCCCTCCTTAAAGCGGCACAAGCAAAGAACCGGGTGCACGCGCGTAACGGCGCCTCATGTGGCGTCGTAACGCGTCACTCTGTGTGTGTGTGTGTATGTGCGTGTGCGACCGTGCTCGTGTCTACCTCATCGCACATCATGCCACTCTCCCCTACCTGCTCCTCCCCCTTCCTCCACCACCGCTGTTGGTTCTGCGTTGAAAGGCTCTTACTACTATCCACGGCCACGCTATCATGGATCGTCTGTACCGCACCACTGTCGAGCCGGTGCTCCTGCGAGAGCGCCAGCAGTGCGGCGAAGAGGCAGAGGTGGCAGATCTTGCGAGCGTGCTCCATCGTGCGCCCAAGCTGGACTTCCACTGCCACCTTAACGGCAGTGTGTCGGCATCGCTGCTGGCGCACCTGGAGCGGCTTCTCATTCACGACGGTGCTCCGGTAAACGGGGCGGATGGGGACAGCGGCAGGGCCGGCGATGCCGAGGCGGGTCATATCCTCTTCTTCGACTCTCAAGAGAAGCGAAGGCAGAACGTGCTCACAGTAACCCCGGCGGACAGCGCCGACAGGGCGGCGGTGGCGGCGGCGGCAACGCCAACGGAACGGATGCATTACTGCTTCACCGTCTTCGACGCCATCTACAAGGTCATGACGAACCTCGCGTTCACCCGACTGGCTGTGCAGGACATGCTCTTCACCAGCGCCGAGGAGAACATCATTGTAATGGAGATTCGGACGTCGATGCGGGACGGGCTTCGACGCACCTTCCGCCGCGACGCGGCAGACGAGGAGGTGACGAAGCAGATGTACGTGGACACGGTCATTGAGACCGTCGAGCACATACTCTCCGGTGGTTTGGTCGACTTAGCGACGGGTGAGCTGCTGACCGCAAGCGCATCGGCGCAGGTGTTGGCGTGGGGTGCGGCCTCTGTGACGCAAAGGGGTGCAGCAGAAGACGAGGCCGGTGAACAGGCGGCCGCGGCGCCATGGTGGCAGCTGTACGAGCGCGTCTATGGCAGCCTCCTGCAGCCGCCGTGTGAGTCGTCATGCGTTCAAGAACGCCGCCGGTACTTTCTCGAGCATATCTTTAGGAACTTGACGGAGCGCATGCATGTGCGCCTGCTGCTCTCCGTCAACCGTGGTGCCACGGCAGCGGCCGCCTGGGAAGCCGCGCGGCTCACCACGAAGACGCAGCAACGGCAAGCCATGGAGTTCCACTCGTGGTGCACGGCCCACATGCGGGAGCGCAACGGCGAGGAAGCGAGGCGCGGCACAGCCAATAACGATTCGTCGTCCCCGGGCTCGCCAACCAGTGCTACCCCCTCCTCCTCCTCCCCCTCCTCTTGCCTGCATCGCCGGCTGCGCAAGACGTGCTGGGTCACCGGTATGGACCTCTCTGGCAACTGCTACAAGGGCAAGTACGCGGAACTGGAGCCGGCGCTGGCTGCCGCGCGCAGGGGAGAGGCAGAAGCGCAGGACAGCAGCGGCATACGCGTCACCCCCTCCATCACGATTCACGCAGGGGAGAAGCAGGACCCGCAGGAGCTGCACGAAATGGTGCTGTTCGCGCCAGAGCGCTGGGGCCATCTCGTCTTCACGGACCCCGCGAACTTGTCTGCGATCCTCGCGGCGCAGCAAGGGATTGAGCTGTGCCTCACGAGCAATATGCTGACGGGAGGCCACTCTCACGTTGTGGACCACCACCTCGGTGACCTCCTGCAGCTTTGGGAGTCCATGCCAGAGAGCCGTCGGCGCCGTGGCAGCGACACAGAGGGCAGGAGCGCGTTTCCGTGTTACGCGGCCACAGAGGCGGTCCGTCTTGCCCATCGGCAGGCACGCGCGATGCGTCGGTGTGGCAATCTGACGGCCGTGACCGATCCATCAGGGGCAGCGGATGCTGACAGCAGCGATGCAGCGAGCACGTTTGTGTTGCCGAACATCTCCTTCCACACGGATGACCGAGGTGTCTTTGGCACTACACTGTCCAAGGAGTTGCTCTTGGCCTCTCAGCACCCCGCCATCAGGCAGCTGTGCAACCGGCTGACGGCAAACGCGGCGGGTGCGACCAGCGGCGATGCAGCGGCGGAGACGCCGTCCACAGCGGCCCTGGCGCACTTCTTCTGGTTGTTTGAGCGTTTGTCCTTGGCGCAGCTCTTTGAGCTGCCGTTGCCGGTGCAGCTGCTCGCAGCCGCCCTCTATGAGCACTACTCGTGTGCGTCCGAGTCGGTCGCGGCCCATAAAGGCGGTGCTCTCGAGGTGCTACAGGGAGCGGAGACGGGCGACTGGCGCGACTGGCCGTCTTTCGTGCGTGTGTGCAACAGCGTTGCTGCCTCCCCTGTAGAGGCAACGGCCACGCTGTCGGCGACACCGCTGCCATCGCGGCTCAGTCGGTGGGAGTGGGCGTGGCTTACCAAGTGTTTTGACCGCTACTACGACTAGCTTGGTGGCGCAAAGCCGGCCCTCGGCCATACCCCATCTCAACCTCTCCGGCTCCCCCGCGTGCGTGTGTTCTCCGTAACGCGACACACACACACGCAGGTAAGCGTTGGCTGCCCCACCGTAAGCCCAGTTGTATTGGGCATGGCTCCTCAGCAGCACTCAGATCTTGCTCTGCTCTCCTCTCGGCGTCTCAGTTCACTTGCGGACCTCTCGCGTATCGCCTGAAGTGGTGGCCGACGGGCCGGCACTTAGCCACCAACACACGTACACGCACCTTCCTCTCTCTCCGCACCCTCCCGCCTGCACGGCGTTTCTTCTCTGTTGAAGAGGAAAGGTGCTGACGTATTTCAGCGCTCTCGCCATCTTGCAGGGTCGGCAGCGCCTTCGGCGGCGTCTCCTGCACAGCATGTGTGTGTGTGTGTGTGTGTGTGACTCTCTTCTTTTGAAAGGTCGCCGTGCAGAACGGATCGAGGGAAGGAGCCGGAGCGGCACTGCCGCACCGCCCCCTTCACCCATCCTCCTATGCGTGTGCATCTCCGGCGGTCTCCACATTGCTGGCCTCTTCAATCCTCCCGCTCGGTCTCCATCCCCTCACCCTCTCTGGCACCTTCCTCTGTGCAGACGACCGCTATCCAGTACTGGATATCGGTGTGTGTGCGTGTGTGTGAGTGTCTTCCTATAGAGACGCTGAAGAATACCAACAAAAAAAGGGAAACGTCCGGCGTTAGAAGGGCAGTCATGTCAGGCACGGGACGCCGTCGCAGGGTCACCCACACAGACAGACGGACCGAAGGCGAGAGGGCGTGCGGGCGTGCGGAGTGCTGTGTAGACAGGGGGTGCGTCGAAGCCTCACGGCGAAGGGAACGGCGCATTGCCAGTGTGTAGCTGTGCGTGCTTGCTGCGTGCGTGCGTGTGTGTGTGTTTGTCTTCCTCTCCACGGGCAAGGGGCTGCGCAGGCGCACAGCTGCATCCCCATATCCATGCAGCCGTACCCGCATATACGCCACCGCCTTCTCGCTCCATTTTGTTTTCTTTGGCTGTCAGCTTTACGTGATGGTCACCACCATCAGCAGCACCACCGTCAGCCATCCTATAACGCCGATCTCCCCTCTCCTTTCTTCTCTGATAGCGGGGCGCCATTGCGTCATCGTCTGTGGAGTCGCCACCCTCATCCGCTCTCGTGCATTTTCGCATAACTTGCTCATCCCTCCCCCACCCAACACACACACACACCACACCGCCCCCCCCCCTTCCTCTTCCTCTTCCTCCTCTTCCTCTTCGTCCTCTCTTTACCGCCACCACGGCGACAGTCGGCACCACCGGCAGCACACACAAACACACGCACACGCGCACCGCATATCTCATCTCAGCCGGCACTCGCTGCTCCGCCGACACACACACACACACCTTTTTTTTTTTGCTTGCTCTCCTTCTCCGTCCCTCCGCATCGCATGTAAGCGCGTCCGCGTGTGTTATCGGGCCCACGCACTTGCATACGAAAGCTGTGCACACGGTCCGCGGAAGGCACCATCACACACCCGCGCCACACTGCTCATCGTACTCCACCTGCTCGTTTTGTTTTTCGTTGTTTCTTTGTTGTCCAAGTCCTCTGCGGATTCGTGCCCTCCCCCTCCCTCTCTCGCCCTGCGTGATCGCGAGTGTGTTGTGTGGGTGTGCGCCGCACTGCCCCCGCCATCATCTAGCGGCGGCTGTCCCGCACCTCTGTCTTTAGTCACCATGCCTCCCAAGAAACGCAAAGCCGTGGGGTCGAAGAGAGATGCCACCACCGCCACGGCGGCAGCAGCAGCCACAGCAGCGAAGACGCGCCAGCGCAAGACGGCAGGAACGAAAACCGCAGCAGCTTCGAAGAAGAGTACGTTCAAGCCGGCACCCAAGAAGCGCGCTGCGCAGCTGCCCTGCACCTCACCAGCCGCGCGGATGGCCTCGAAAGCTGCTACACGGAAGGCAAACATCGTGAAGGTCACCGCAGCTTCCGCAACCAAAACGAAGGCGGCTCCGGCACAAAAGCCAAGCAGCAGCAGCAGCAGCCACACAAGCATTCGTGCCGAATCACAGCAAGCGGCAAACACCCCGGAACGTGGTCCAACAGCTGAGAAGATCGCCGTCTCTAGCTCAGAAAGGCGCAAGTCGTCACCGTCACCGCAACCGCCTGTTGCAGCTGAAGCGGCGGCCGCGACAGCGCCGGCACCTGCCGCCAGAGCACATCGAAAAGGCGCCACGGTCAAGCATCCTCCTCGAACAGACGAGGAACTCGACGATGGCGGCGGCATCGCCAGTAGTGCCGCTGAGGAAAAGACGGAGAGGACGTACAGAAAGGATGCACATGGCAATGCGACGGCGGCACCATCAACGTTAACAGCGCGGACATCAACGGCGACGCGATCGTCGCGGCCCATCGTCGTGGTAGCAAACAACGAGGATGAGAGTGAACAAGAGGGCAATGATGGCGAAGATACCATTTTCTTCGGCAGTGACGTGGTTGACGCCACAAGGAGCGACGGCGACGCTCGGCAGAGTCAGCTCGACGCTCCGCCGCCGCCTCACCCCTCACTTGCGGCGTCGACGGCCGCAGCAGTGGAACAGCATCTCGTCACGTCACCAGAGGTCCTGCCGACTCATCCCCTTCGCCTCCTCCACGGCGGAGCTGGCGGTCGTGGCGGCAGCAGCAGCAGCAGCAGCAGCAGCGCCACCCTCGATCTCCGCGGCTGCCCGACACCGCCACCGCCGCTGCTGCAGCCGGCCGTGCGCGGCACCCGCAAACAGACATCCGACGGGAACAACAACGGCGCCGACAGTCCAAGCCGCCAAAGCGCTGAGAGCAGCCCAGAGGCCCTCATGGCGGACAGCGAGAGCAAGCCCAGCAGCCACCGGTGGCAGCGGCAGTTGCTAGCCGGTGGCACCCCCGCTACGCAGCGTCTGCGCGAAAAGGACGCGTTGCAGGATGGCGGTCACAGACAAGTCGGCAGCCCTCCCGCGCATGCAGCGGAGACCGTCAAGCAGCTGTTCACCGAACCTGTGCGCTCCATCTCAGCCACTTCAACGCCCGCTGACGACTCGCCGAATGGCACACTCATCATGAGCCACGGCAGCGAGGAAGACGGCGTCGAGGAAGCAGACGCTCCGGGACTTCACCGACGGCAGCGGCAACACCACCAGCACCTGCCACCTCCCCTAGACGTCAGCAGCATCGCCACCCACAGTGACAGCGAGAGCCGATGGAGCGTGGGGAGGGCAACCGAGGGGCCGCCGCTGCCGCCAGGCTCTGCCACAGCTGTCACGCCGCCTCCGCTGCCCTCGTTGGTGCCGCGTGCCAGCAGCGCCGGCGGTGCGCAACTTTTCCATCGACATCACCGCCACAACAGCGGCGGCGTCACAGATGACCTTTGCCGCGGCACATCAACGCGGCTGTTGTCGACTCAATCGTCGGCACTCAAGGACGATGAGGCTTCGCCGTCGCTTCAGCACAAGGCCATGGCGTCTGCCGCTCAGTCGATCCCCGCTCCCGCAGGCCGCCTGCGTATGGGCGGCAACACGAGCCGCCAGAGCTCTCCCTCTTCATCGTACGTGTGGCTGAAGCGGACGGCGGGTGGGGATGCGGTGGAGGCGAGCCACCCCGCTGCGCCGACATCCTCGGCGGCCTCGACACTCTTCCCTGCTCACCCGCCCTTCCAGCAGCAGCAGCAGCAGCAGCAGTGGTCGTCGTACGCCTGCCCTCACCTGAGCTTCACCTCACCATCCTCATCGCAGCTCTCAAGGCTCGCGGATATAGATGTGATAACGGAGGCCGACGCCGACGCCGAAGGCGGTCACGCCGCGACGACAACGACCCCGCAGCGGCTGCGGCTGCGAGAGCCGCCTGTGTGGCGTTCCCCGCAGATTACGCAGCTGCCCAAATCGTTGAGCGTCTCGCCGGTGTCTCTGCGCGGTGACAGCCGCAAAGGCGGTGTGAAAGGCGACGCCGCCTCGTCCCTACCCCAGCCCCTGTCACAGACGCAGCCCGCCGCGCACTCTGTGTCTGCAGCCTCCAGCTCCACGGGAGAAGCAACACAGACGCTCGCTCAGGCCTCTGCGAACGCGGCGGGTGGCTTACAGGCCTCACTGCACGTAGTGCCGAGTGGGCCGACTGCAGCACCGGCTGTCAGTCGACCGTCGACGCAGCTCATCACGAAGGCAGCGGCAACGCGGCCCATAGCTTCTCCTGGCACCATGTGGATCTGCTTGGATGACGACGATTGCGCCGGTGATGACAGCGACAGCGAAGGCGAGGGCGTTGTCGGGGAGGCCAAGACGGCGGCGCCACTCCACAACGGCAGCGATGTTCCTCTCATCTCCGTGAAGATGGAAATCGACGCGGAGACGGACGCAGTATACACGCCGCCTGAACACACAGCGGCTGCCGCCGCATCGCCTTCGCCGTCGGGGTCGTCACACAAGGGGGGCGTGGCAGTGGGCGGAGAAGAACAGACAGAGGCCCCTGGGCGACTGAGAAGCCGACGCCCCAGCCCGAGCAAGGCAGACAGCGGCGGCGCTGGCGTTCGCGTGGACCAGTCAAACATTCCCGTCCTGTCGCCAGCACAGGCTCGCCGCCGGCCACCAGCGGAGAAGAGCCATCCCATTGCCGAGATCTTGTCCCCCACCTTCCGCCCGCGTCGACGTCCACCAGATACGTCTGCCGATCCTTCACACTCGCTCGGCGCTGGCAGCGCCACCCACCAGCGGCTCGCAAGCTGGCCAGCGTCTCACTGCTACATCAACCTGGACGACGACACAGAGGACGAGGACGCCGAAGAATCACCGCCGCGCCAGCGCGCACGAAACGCGCATGCGCTCGACGGGGCGGTGTACTCAGCGCAGCCCATGTCGTCAGCGTCGGTTGCAGACGTCTTACCTGCGCTGCTTCGCGCATCGACAGTCACCGGCGCAGACGCGCGCTCTCAGCTATCCCTGCCGTTGATTATCGACGATGACGACGACGAGGGCGTGCCGGAAGTCGGCAGTGAGACGCACACGAAGGAGTCTGGCGATCAGGAGGTGAGGTGCGAAGGGCTGTCGCCGAAGCCGCCAAAACCGAAGAGAGGCACCTGTGTGGAAGGGGCGAACGAAGTCGTTGCCAACGAGGAGGATGACGACGGCCTGCTCAAGAGTCCGCAAAAGCCGCACGTGAAGGACTTCATCTTCCCAAACCGCTTGGATCCAGAGCTGCGCCCTTCCAGCCCCCTCTACCGGAGCATCCACGCGTACCAGCAGCAGTATCAGCAGCAGCAGCAGCGGGCACAGGGGAAGGAGGAAGAGGAGCACGCAGCACGGCACGCTGCCGCCGCTGCCTCACCGCTGCAGGAGGGCGTCAATGCGGACTGCCGCCATCTACCGCAGAGTGCCGCAATCCCTGTGGTGATCGGCAACACAAAGGGCGCCTCACCCGACGACGTCGCAGCGGCCGGCCAGGCAGGTCACAAACGCAGTCGTGCGAAGGACGCGAAGACCGGGGCGGCGGCGCCGGCGCTGCCGGACTGGGGCCGGCCAGCCGACACGCTCTTGCGCGACTTCTTCCCAACGAAGTTCACGAAGAAGAGTTTTATGGAGGCGGCGAAGAATGTGATGTCTCCGATGCACTTCCTCGAAGCCGGTGACTTCTGGGCCGCCTTCGCTTCGGCGGAGTTCGTTGGGGAGGGAAGCTTCGGACTTGTGTGGCGTTGCCTCACGGTGGACGGTGACCTTGTCGCGGTGAAGTCGTGCCCCATCATCCTGCGCACCAAGGCCAACATCGAAGACTCCTTCTCCACGATCCGCGAGATCGCCACAATGCGCTTCCTGAGCGAGATGCAGGTGCCCTATGTCCTTCCGCTGCACAGCGCCTTCTTTGTGCACGCGCAGGAGGCGCTGCCGCCGCTGGCACAGGAGGCGCTGGAGTGGCGCCAGCGGCTGCGCAAGCGAGCCGAAGAGGCGGCGCTGGAGGTGGAAGTGCGGTTGCTCGCCCGTGGCGGAAACCGCCGCGCCTCGCACACGGGGGCGGAAGAGGATATCGAGGACGCGCCGCTGACCCTGGAGCAACAAGTCGCCGTGCAGATGGAGCGGCTGACCGCTGCGGAGGGACCAGAGGAACAGGCCACGCGTGCACGGCTGCAGTCGGTCCGTCTGCCACGCTTTCTCTCCATAACCCACGACGACTTGACCCAGAGCGACGCAACGGTGTTTCTCGTGATGGAGCTGTGCGACGGTGACGTGGAGGGCATCTCCCGCAGCGACGGCGTCGCGAAGGGCATGGTGTACTGCGTGAGCTCGGCGCTCGCAGCGATGCACGAGCTGGGGCTGCTCCACCTCGACCTCAAGCCCAGCAACATTCTCTTCGCCTACGAGCACGGGCCTTCGCAGCAGCGGCTGCAGCGCTTCAGCGCGTCGGGCCCCGCGACGGACGCGGTCAAGTTTTACCTTTCCGACTTTGGCAACTGCCGCCTTGTCGGCCCAGACCCCATGGACGAAGTACAGGATTCGTACGGCACCTTCGAATACATGGATTTGCGCGCGCTGCGTGACGCCGTGTGTGGACGTCCGACCGACGCCTTCAGCCTCGGTGCCACGCTGTACGAGCTGCTCTACGGAAGGCGGCTGTACCCAAAGTGCGTGGATCCACGCTGCCGCGGCGAGGAGGACCACTCACGCGAGTGCTTCGTGGAGGCGGCGAGTCAGCCTGTTGTGTTGCCCACGGTCGGGCCTCCCACGACAGCAGCGATGGTGACGCCGGTGACAACGATCGGTCTCAACGCCGCTGCCGCCGGACACGCGCGCGGCCCTCATGCAAACGGTGGCACCGGTAGCACCAGCGGCCTCATCTGCAGCGGGCCCGCTCTAACACCTCTGCAGTACCTCACACTGGCGCTACTGCGGAAGCCCTGGGCGGAGCGCATGACCGCGGAGGAGTGCCGCCGCTACCTTGTGCAGACATTCCACATCACCCAAACCGAAGACTCGAGTCCTTGAACGTTCTGCCATCTTGTCACCACCGTACTTCTTCGACTGGATGCTCATCACTTGAACACAGACACGCGCACCTGCCTCCATCGCCCCCCACCACCACCACCACCACCTCCACTTGCTGTCGTCTCTGGCGCCCACGTGGCTGTGTGCCCGCGCTTGTGTTTGTGGCCTGGACGTGTGGGGAAGGCACAGATGCCCTTCGCCTTTCACCGCCTACGCAACATCTCGTTTCTCGCAGGATGCGAAGGAGAAAACGCACATCGCTCGCAACGCATGGGCAGTAGAAGATGGGTGGGTGGGTGTGGGTGGGTGGGTGTGGGTGGCAAGGGAGTGTACGCGCCCACTGATGCGGCGGCTGTCAAGGCGGCACCAGCCTGCGCCACCCACCTCCCTCCCTCCCCCTTCCACTTCACCAATCCTTCGTGCATGCTTCTTGCTCTACTCTCCGCGTCACACCCTCAACCCAGCTTGTCGCGTCGTCCTCTTCGCTTTTCTGCACTTCGCCATCGCCGTGGCCATTGAGCGAGAAGGCGTCTTTCGGTGTGCCCCTTCCACAGACGCGCGCGCACGCGGGCATCGCCCCCTCGTCTCCGCTCTGTACTCCTCTATCGACACGGTCTCTTCGCCTTCATCTTCGCCATGTACCAAGCAATCACCCTTGCACGCGCGACGGCGTGCACGGCTGCAGCGGCGCCTACATATGCGTTGGCATTTCACCGACGCCGCCTGCACACGACAGCAGCCCTTCGGGGCTCCTCGAACAGCTCGTCATCCTCGGCAGCGACGCCACACAAAGGCACGCGCGCGTCGGCTGCTGCAGCAGTGGCGGCCGGTGTCGTTGGCGGCAGCGGCTCTGGAGCCAGCGACAGCGATGGCAGTCGCAGTCGTGCACCGCCACTTTACGACCCCATGCTCTCTCGCCGCCCTGTCGCGAGCGGTCACACACCCGGCGTCTCTCCGCACACCTCCTCCCTGGCGAGTGACACGCCACCGCCGCGCACACAGATGACCACGCCCGGTGCCTCGCCAGGAGGCGTGGAGTACAGCAAGAAGCGGCAAGACGACGCGGAAGCGTCTGAGCTGCGCCGCCGCATGGTGCAGCGGGCCACGGATGCGCAGCGCGCCGGGCAGGAGCCGCTGGAGCGGCAGGAGGGCCTCAGCGAGAGCGACAAGTGGTGGCCGCCGGAAAACCAGAACTGGTCTGGCCGCATGTTCGGCACCCCGTTCGACATGAACAAGAAGAAGATGGACGGCATGTTTGTGCCGGAGCTGAAGGAAGTGTTCAGCCCAGAGAAGCCGTTGGAGCTAAGCTACGAGGGCGACAACTTCTTCATCAACCCCGACTTTCACATGGCGGATGAGACGTTCGAGGAAACGCGGCGTTTCGTGCCGCCGCCGAGCTTCGACCCAGCCATTGACGAGATCGACGACGACGGCTTTACCGACAGCAAGGTGATGTTTGACATCCAGGCCGCATTGGAGGAGGACAAGAAGCGGCTGGAGGCGTTCGGCAACCCCATGACGGTGGAGGACCAGGTCGACCACCTTCTCGCCCCTCAACGCGACGGGCAGGAGAACATTCAGCAGCGGCAGGAGTTCAACGGCTTTGTGCACTGGGGGCTGCTTCACGGTGCGCATATGGTGTTGGAGGAGAACCAGGATACGAAGCGCGCGCACGAGTTCGTGAACCGCTACATGCGCGATATCGACCTCTTCGAGAAGTGGCTGGAGCATCCAAAGGTGCGGGGGCACATCCAGAAGAAGTTCGGCATTGACATGTCCGCCAAGTTTGACAAGCTGATGGCGCTGACCATGGCCATGTACACGCGGTCGAAGATCCAAGTCTACGAAGACGACCCAGCCGGGGCCCTCAAGTCCCTGACGGCGAGCATGAGCTTCATCACGGAGGGGGCCGACCTAAAGAAGGAGCGCCATCGCAAGGCCCTTGGTGCGGTGCTCGTGGCCCGAGGCATGATCCACTGCAAACTGAAGTCGTTTCACCGTGCCGACGACGACCTGACCCGCGCTCTGGCCTTCGTCAAGGCAAACCGCTCCGCCACGCTGTACCAACTGCGCGCTGAGGCGAGGGAGGCGCTGGGCCGCATTGACGAGGCCCGCGCCGACGAGGAGCGCGCCGCGCAGATTTGGGAGGAGGCGGAGGTCATCACCCCTGGCATGGATGGTGCGCCGCGCAAGTTCGTGACTTAGTCCAAATCCCCTCCCTTCCTGCCTCGCCGACCCCCCCCCCTACATTGCAATGATAGTGGTGCTGTGGCGTTGGCGGCGTTGGCGTCTGTACGTGATTTTCATGCATGTGAGTAAGACGCGAGTGTACCCTTTCCAGCTACGGTTGTCCAATAACGCTTTATGGTCAGGGACGGTGCGTTGGCTGGCATGAGGGTGACGGCCTCGTTTCTCCACACGTGTGCAGCGGGGTGTGTGCTATCTGTGCGACTGTGCAACCGTACACACCAGTATGTGTGCGCGAGTGCAAAGTCGGATGTAAAGCAGCTGCACACACGCACACATACACGGAAAGAGAGAACGCAAGCAAGGGGATGGCAATAGCTGAGGGGGCCGCGTCAGAAGACGCTCCAGCGATGTGTGTTGCAGCTGTCCGCCACCACCGCCCTTGTCCTTCGGCCCCTTCCCATTGGCGTGAAAGAGGCTACACGCGCATGCGCACACGCACGCGGGGAGGGGGGAAGGTCGTCACGCGCACCCTTTGTGCGTGCGGCGGTGGTCATGCCCATTCTCTCACACCCGAATCACCGTCCACCTTCTCTTCTCCACCTTTTCGCCGTCTTCTCTGTCTGTCTGTGTGTGTGTGTGTGTCGCATTCCCGTATCCTCCCACTCCCTGTGGTGTCGGTGTGGACGCGGCCCGCAGGGGTGAACTCGTCAAAGGTTCTCATCCGCTAGCACCCCCTCCTTGCAGCAGCGGCAGCAGCAGCAGCACCAAAGAGCGGGCGCGCGGGTGAGCCACACACGCACACATATATATAAAGATAAGCACCTCACCTGAGCTGCTGCTGTACCGGTGTACGGGTACGTGTATGCCTGCGCCACTGTAGTGAGTGTGTGCCGTCACCGTTCTTGCCGCGCCCTCTTCATACCTCCAGCGCAAAGGCCAAAGTTGCAGCCGGTGCAGCACACACACACACACGCACGCACGCACGCATGTGCACAGGAGGGAGGCCAGCCTCCCCCCCCCCCACCCTCTGTCGCCCTTTCTTTCCATAAATCTATATACATCCCCACATCTGTGTCTACCTGCACCACTGCCGCACACACCCCCTCTTGCCCTTCGCGTGTAGCGTGCTAACCTTTCCTTCATATAATAGAGTGATAGACGCTTCACTGCACGCTGCACGCACGTACGCACGCGCGCACACGCACGCTGCCTCCCGTGCACGCCTACACTCATAGACATCCTCAACGCGCTGCGCCACATCGCACGGCGGGTTTGGAGACGGCGCGAGCGCGCGCGTTACGAAGTGACAACCCATAGAAGACGCACCACGGCAAGACAAAAAGCGGCCATTCGTCGAGACGGCGAGGGAGAGGGAGAAGGACACGCACACGCGCACGCGTCACCAGCCACCACCACCGCTGCTGCGCCGACCACCACTAGCCTATTTCTACGCGTTTGAGTGTGCGTGTGTGTGATTTGTTTTCCTGCTTTCCTCAGCGGCTTCCACGCACGGCAGAGACGCACAGGTGTGCGAGCATCGCATCTCCTCCACCTTCGCGTGCGGGTGCATGCGTCCTGTGCTGGCTCTGCTTTCACATCCACCCACGCTGCACCCCCGTTACTGGCAGATGCTTCGACGACGAATCGCTACTTCCTTCTTCGTTGGCGTCGCGGGCGCACATCCGTGCAAAAACGGCAACAGTCACTCGAATTCGGCACGATGTCTGTCCTGCTCCACCTCGCTGCGCGCTGGCGGCGTGCTCGCTGCCAGGGCACCCCTCCTCTACGTGTATAAGCCACCGGGCAGCAGTGAGCCGAGCCGACTGCCGTGGTATCAGCACGTGTCCTCGGCACCGTCGGGTAGTACAGAGACGTCGGCAACGACCGCGGCGGCGGCGTCGGCTATCGGCTCCTCAAGCGTTACCGCAATGCGATCCGCTTCGCAGAGCCCCGCCTCGCCGCTGCACTCGCAGAACATCTCCGCTATCTTGCAGGCGGCCGACGCGGCAGCAACAGCAGCGGCAGCGTCAGTCTCACAACGGGCATCCACCAGCCCCGTATTGACTAGTAGCAAGAGCGGTGTCGGCAACGTTCCCTCGCCAGCAGCAGCAACGCCATCGGCCGCAACGACTGGGTCTAGCGCCACCGCTCCTGCGTTCCTGTCATCATCGATAGCCGCGGCGACGCAGGGAGCGTTCGGCGCAGCAGCAGCAGCAGCAGCGGCCGCCGCCTCCGCTTCAGCGGCGCTGCACCGCCAGGACGGCGCGCTCCGCCCCACCCCCACTCGCCGAATGGCTGCAGTCAGTGGGCCCACCCTCGATGCACGCGTCGAGGACATTGTCAAGGTGGAGGAGACGCTTGCATCGGAGCTGACGTTGCCGAAGGTGGTGCAGCTTCTGATCGACCCTCAAGCCGAGGGCGTCGAGCGCATTACGATGAGTGAGTTTGTGGCAATGCAACCGAAGCGGCAGCTGCTCGCGCTGGGCGGCAGGAAGGAGTGGCAGCAGTGGATGGAGCAGAGCACGTACTACCAGCAGGCGGCCCGGCTGGCGGCTGAGTCGCCAGCGCAGGATTTGGCGGCTTTGCAGCAAGCCGGTATTCAGTCCCTACAGCAGTGGCTCGAGCACCCGCAGCTTGTGAAGGTGTCGGCCCGCACCCGCAGTGCCCTCGACACGGCCGTCGCGCAGAGCGTTGAGGCGTACATGGCAGAGGTGGTCAAGGTCGTGAACACCAGCAACCAGGTAGAGGACATCCTATCGCACTGGGTGTCAGATGTGATGGGAAAGTTCGTGCTGGACTCGTTACAGATTCCAATCGACCGCGCCTCGCAGGCGATGTGGGCGAAGCGGAAGGAGTGGATGCCAGCTGACGTCGTGCACAACCGTGGTGGCGTCCCTCCCCCCATGGCCTCTGCATCCTCGGTCTCGTCGCCTTCCTCCGCCGCAGTTTTCGGAAACGACGTTACGGGACGTTCCCCTCTCCAGAGCGTCGAGTCGCGCATGCTCGGCGAGATGCTGAGCGGTTGTGGTGGCGGCGTCGCGGCGCCTGTATCCGTCGCGAACGCGTCGCAGCGGCAGCAGCAGCAGTCGACGCTCCGGCCGGGTGAGGCGTGCACGTTGGATCACTACCTGCGGTTTGTGCAGAAGGTGATCTCTAGCGTACGGCAGGACTACGTGGCGAACCATGCGGCGATGGGCGCCGCCCCAGGCGGCCGGGGCGACGACCAGGCGGAGCGCGAAATCACCGAGCGCTCGTACGGCGTCATCGCTGCCGCCTTCACTCAGCTGCTCGAGCAAGCCGTGGTGCACCAGCTGCCGCCAGAGCTGCAGGCCTTGCAGCAGAACGGCTACCTCGCGCTGGACCGCGTCCCAGGGCTCCTGAAGCGAGCCGGTAGCTTGCTGGAGCTGCGCTCTGTGCCAGTGCGCTATTTCGTGTTTCACAGCTCCGTCGACGAGGCGGCCGCAGTGGCGGCAACGACCTCGCACGGGCGTTCGTCGCCCGCGGACGCGTCGTTGAGCGGCGGTGCCGTGAGTGGGCTGGCTGTGCAGGCACCGCCGCACTACGCCTCCGGCACCTTTCTTACTGGGTCGAATCGATTAGACGTGACGCTGGGTGAGTGGTCGGGGCAGCCGGACCCGCCGTCGTCAACAGCACGCGAGAGCGGCGGCATCGTCGACGACGCCACGGAGCAGGAATACCTCTCGATGCTGCATCGGCTGCGCCGCCGCGTCGAGACGCTGGCAGTCACCTCTCTTTACGAGGTCATCGCGCAGCCAGAGCGGTTCGGCGGCAACGGCTTCAGCGCCGCGGAGGCCATCGGCCTAGACCAACTTTTCGGCCCTGTGAAGCTGCTCGAGGACCGACTCACAACGCTGCTCCACTATCCACCTGCCGCCGCCGACAAGCCAATCCACTTCATCGAGGCCGGTCCGCTCTCGGGGAAGACGGCGTTGCTGGAGCAGCTCGCCGAGCGCACAACGCGGCCGGGCGACAAAGTAGTGCTGGTGCGCTACGGCGGCTCGGCAACGCCGTACCTGCCGGACCTGGATGATCACCCAGTCGCCTTCGCTGCCCGCTTCTGGTTCCGCGTGGCGCTCGCGTCGTGCCCTTACCTGATCCGCACAGAGGAACTCTACTCTCGTGCGCCGCGTAGCGTGTACTGGTGGGGGCATGAAAACAACTGGTCCTGGGAGCGGTACCAGAGCCTTCTGCAGTCGGCGCGCAACGCGGGCACCGGCCACCGCCAGTATCAGCAGCAGCAGCAGTGCGGTGCATCGTCAGCAACCGTGGCCGCTCCGGCGCAGCTCGCCTCGATCCTCGTGGATGATGTGGATCGGGCTCTGAGCGCGATGCAGGTGAAGTGGGGCAACGCAGCGACCCTGTCGTCGGTCATGACAACTAGCGCGGCAGGTGGTAGCGGTGGCATGCGCGGCGGTGCCCTCGGGCATCTCGCCCACTCTTCTAGCGCGGCGGCGGCGTCGCGCAAGGCATGCAGCGGTGCAGGCGTCGACGAGGACGCTGCCGATGGCACAGGTGAAGATGATGCCGACGACGGCGATGATGCGGAAGCGCCGGCCCGGGCGACAGCAGCGGCGGCGCATTCTCCCTCGCTGGAGCAGCAGCGCCAGCAGGTGATGTCGCTCTGGCTCTCCACTGGCAAGTCCGTTGAGGAGCACCTATACTCCTGCTTCACTCAGATATCCGCGGCGGTGGGGCAGGTGAACTTCGTCTTTGCCGGCACGGCAGCCACGCCGCTGCTGCTGGCCTACTGCCCGGCCCCGTGCAGGCGCTACTACCTGCCGCTCTCCGGCGGTGTTGGACTGCAGTCTCGCCTGCGTGTGCTTCCGCTGCTGTCGACGCTGCACGCGCTGCACTTGACGCACCGCCTCGACATGCCTGGCCTGCTGTACGAGGTGCTCAAGAACGCGCCAGCGCTGGCCGGCAAGGCGCTCGAGCTTTTCTGGTCCCACCGCGTTTCGCTTATGGACTTGCGTACAGGACTGCCGCGGCTCACGATGGGCAACGGCTCGGCGCACCCGCAGTTGCTGCACAGCTACGTGCCACGTGAGCTGTTCGCTGAGCTGCCGGTCTACATAACGCTTCTTCAGGACCCACGCCGCACCCGCCGTCGTCTCGTCGAGCTGCTGCAGCGCCAACTCAGCAGCCCGACCGGATACCTCAGCACCGAGCTCGACACAACGCCGCAGGACGTCAAGGATGGTTTGGTGCTCCCACACAACCACACAAGTAGCCAAGTACACCCCTTCGCCCTCTTTGCCATCTTCTCCAGGCAGGACGCGATTGATGAGCGGGTTTACAACAGCGAGGGGCAGCTGCTGGAGGGCAGTGAGCTGCAGCGCGACGGCGACGCCGAGGACGAGGATGGTGTGAAGGATGGGGGCGACGGCGGCGGCGCGAACGCGAGGCCGAAGGCGGCTGAAGCTTCGGCTGCAGCAGCCCGGCTGCGTAGCAGCACCGGTGTCGGCAGCAACGAGCGCAAGGTCGTGCGGGCTTGGGCAGAGGTTTGGGCCGAGTACCGCAGTGTTGTTTCCGCGCTCTCTACGACGCCGGCCCGTAAGCGCGACGCCATGCGCATTCTGCTACACGGAGCGTTGCTGCTGCGGTCGGCTGCCGTGGCGGGGGCGCAGCTGGAGCTGAACCTGAAGGTGCCGTCCTTCGGCTTCCCTCTCCTGGCGTCTGAGACGCGGGTGCGCGGCAGCAGCGTCCACCACCTGCGCGGGACGGCCGCTGCGGCGGGCGAGTCGCTCATCCGAAGTGCCACACCGGAGACGGTGCGCCGCGCTGTGTCGGCCTACAAGATGTTTTTCTCCAACGCCGCGCCGAGCCACTTCCCGTTTCGGCCCATGGTTGGCCTCAACGGCGGCTGCGACGTTGTGTTTGTGTGCGGGTCGACCCTGGCATTGTACAATATAGTGGCAACCACCGCGCAGCTCCGGCACATGGTCGCCCGCTTCGCCGAGGCCCTGTTAGGAGTGCTGCACGTCTTGATGCGCCAGGTGCTGCCGGCGGACAAGGTGCGCGCAGTGCAGTATGTGTCCGTGGTGTCGCTGGACGAGGCACAGCCTGGGGTGGAGGCGAGTCTGATTGGAAACGGCAGCGGTGGCGGCCACGCCAACGTCTACGCGCGCCGGCGCGGCTCTGTCGTGGGGGGCGGCGTCAGCGTGGATGTCTTCAACCCGGTCGCGGCGCCCACCGTACCCTACTGCCTCGACTACGATGCCGTGTTCGAGGACCACGTGATAGACCGGCTGCGCGAGCTGCAGCAGTCGCTCGGCATCACCAAGGACTTCCGCACCCTCAGCGAACTGATAGACGAGATTGAGCACACGCACCGGGTGCGGGTACTGCAAAACGTTGTGTCCACACCAGAGGAGGTGGAGTCGCTCTTCTCGCCTACGCTGCTGCAGCTCGTGCCGGACTCGACGGTGCTGCCTGCGTACACGTCGGCGGTAGTGTCGGCTACGGACCTCATGGTGCAGGCGATGAGTCGTGGCGCAGGCGGGCGGAAAGCCTCGGGCGTTGCCGCAGACGTGGACGACGACGACGATGCCGACTACGTGAACATTGGTGAGGAAGATATAGTGCCTGGTGCAGAACTGGATGACCTGGCCAGCGAGGCGCGCCTCTTGCGGGACGCCGTTGCGGGAAAGTCCACTGCTGGCGGCATCAGTCCCTCTGAGGACCTGAATGCCGCCGACGGCGACTACGTGCACGAGTCTGCCGCGCTGCTCGAGGCGATGATGAACGATGAGCTGGACTCGATGACGAACTGGACGGCGCAGCTGCATCGGCAGCGTGAGGAGACGGCGCGCGACCTGCAGCGCGATTTGGTGATGGAGGATCGCATCAACTACAATGCACCACCGCCGTCCATCGGCGCTTCGGCGGCTGGCGCAGCCGTCACAGGGGTGGCACCATCGAAGCCGTCTCGAGCGCCTGGCCAGACCACTGCCGAAGACGCAGAGGTCGACGCGCTTGCCTGGCTGCATGACGTGATCACGCCAGAGAGCCTGATTGCCGGGCTGAAGGGCTCAAACCCCGGCGCCCAAGCTTCTGCCCCGTCCTCCTCATCCTCTGCAACGGCGGCGCCGGGGGCGGCGGCCTCCCCGCAAGGTCCCGCAAGTCCGATGGCTGGCATACCCCCAGCTGCAGCTGGCGGCGGTCTCGCAAGCCACGCGTCTTTCGCTGGGTCGATAGCAAGCGTGACGGGCCCGTGGACGCCGAACCCGATCCCGCCGCCGGTGGCGGCGCCTGACGGCGCTGGTGGCAGATGGTCCTCCGTGGCAGCCGGCACACCAACGGCCACCACACAGGAAGGTGAGCGAGGCGCAGGTGCGGCGCCTGCCGGCGGCACCGCGGCCACTGGCGAGAGCGGTGATGGAGAGGACGATAGCGGCGAGGAGGACGAGGACGAGGAAGAGCTGGATGTGGTGAAGCCGCGCGGAGCTGAGGGCAGCCGACGCAAGGGCGGCAGCAAAGAGGGTAGCAAGATGGCCACCGTCGCGTCCCGGCGGCCGCGTCGCGAGAGCCACAGCTCTAGTGGAAAGCGGTCCTCCGCTGCCAGCAGGCAGAAGCGGTCGGCGAGCACGTCCAGGAGTGGTGACCGTGCAACCGCCAGATCGGCGCCTCAGTCGACCTCGCAGACCAAACGGCGGAAGTCGTCGACGTTCGCAGCCGCGTCGGCGTCGTCCAAGAAGGGCAAAGCAGCCCCCTCCTACAGCAGCAGCAGCAGAAAGAAGTCGAGCAGCTCAAGGCGTCGGTAGCCTATGGTGGCGCGCGTGCGTGTGTGGGAGGGAGGGAAGGAGAGGGAGGGTGCATGAGTAGGTGTCCCACGCTTGGCCCCCCCACCCCGGTCCCCATTAGACGCGGATGATGGTGGTGGTGAGGCGGAGGCGGACAACCGCGTATGTGTGTGGGGGAGAGAGTCTGCTATGACGACGTGCGTTGAATGGCGCTTTTCCGTGTCCCCCTTCTTGCCCTCCAACGGTCTGCGCCTGCGAGGGCTGATGTGGCTCTCCCATCATGGCGGGTGTTGCTATTATATATCTGTGTGTGTGGTATATATATATATATATATACGTGTATGTGTATGTGGGTGTAGTTGATTCATAGACTTCTCAGATGCGTATGTATGTGTGTGTGTGGCACGTGTTGTGGAGTCGCTGTCTCTCTCTCTCTTACTGAACGTGTACTGCATAGAGGATGGTTGGAGTATGCTGTTGTTGTGTAGGAAGAATGCTGGCATCTGGGGCCCATATCAAGGCACGCCAGCGCATGCACATGCGCAGGGAGGTCATATATATACATACATATATATATGTGCCTATGCACGCATGTGTCTTGGTGTCTCATGCCGATGTGGTGCCTCCTCTCTCTCTCTTCGTTTCTCAGCGCACAAGAGAAACTTAACCGACGGACCATCGCAGGCGACCAAAGGAAAATGGGGACAGTCGGTGCTCTGACAGGTATGAGGCAAGTGAAACCGCCGCAACTCGTGCTGGCGTACGTGAAGGATAAGGAGGTGGTGGTGGTGGTGATGGTGCCATGGGTTGGGGGCATTGGCGCGGGAGGTTGGTACGCGAGCCTCCTTTGCTGCCACTACTGCTGCTCCCTCGTGTCGGCGATGCACATGAACGACAAGAGCATAAATGAGGGCGCGGATGCAAGGCCACCTGCGTCTGCCCGCATGATGACTATCCATCCCTCGTCCTCTCTCTTTCTCTCGCACATCCTCTCCACATGGTCACCTGCTGATACACGCACGCGCGCACGTTTGTGTGTGTGTGTGTGGGTGTGTGTGTCGCTGCTGCTGCTGCTGCTCAGAGCTTCATAGACGCGCTAAAAGTTTGGCGACGGCGGCCTGCATTCTAGCAAGCCGAGGAGCTGACAAGAATATAGGAAGGACGGAGCCACAGTCGGCACGCATAGACACATAAACCGTGCACGTCACTGCCGTCATCACGCTCGTGCGCTGAGACGGCGTGCTGCAGTCACGTGCCTTCATAGAACTTCTTTACTTTGTGTGTGCGCGATCACACCAGTCGCACTGGCACACAAACACACGCCCACCGCCCAGTCACTGGCGCGCTCGTCCTGACTGACTTGTTGTTTGTGTATCGTCGGCTCGTGTTCTTTCCTGCTCCTTGTGTGCGCGCCTGTGCGCGTGTGCCCCTTACCTGCCTGGCGTGGCGGCACCTGCCCGTCGTCCGCACCTCTTGCAGTCGGTGCGTGTGGGCTTGTCTGCACTATCTTTCCTTAACGACGGCAGCGGGCGTCTCAGGCGTTGTCTGCTCGATACTGCACATCCGCGTACCGTTGAAAAAGCACGAACAGTGCTTTCTGCGAGGGCTGTGCGCGCAAGCGCGATGCTCCGAAGAGGTCTTCTTCAAGCAGCCGCAGCCGCAGCGGCGACAGCGGCGGTCATCTCAGTGCGCTACAGCAGCAGCAGCAGCAAGAATGGTCAGCTGTGGATTACAGTCTGTTGTGGAACGTCGACTGCTTTTTTGTCACACCCCTCCGGTGGCAGGGCAATGATCCGTGTTCCGCTGGAGCTCGCACAAGGAATGATTTTACCAGGCGGCACAAACACCAGGGCGGCCAGTACCGGCGGCTGCGGCTCATATCACCCGAGTGCGCTTCACGCGTCTCGCGTCCTTCTCGCGCTCCGCTCCACCCCGCCCCACAGCAGCAGCAGCGCCGTCCTGTCCAGCGCACTCGCCTCCGCTGGTGCCACCCACCACATCGTCAACTCGCACACCGCGGAGGACGAGCGCGGGCCGTTTGAGGTGACCATCGACGAAGTCCTGCTGCATTCGCATGATCATCACAGGAATGGCGCTGCTGCTGCAGTCGACACTGTTGCCGACCTCGTCCGGCTCCTTGTGGACCCCGACTTGGAGGTCGGCGGTGGTGCCGTGGAGGCGGTCAGTCTCCGCGACTTTGCTGCCATGACACGGAAGCGGAAGCTCAGGGCCGTCGGCGGCGACGCGGAGTGCCTGGAGGTGCTGCTCAACAGCGAGCGATACCAAAGCGAAAAAGACGCGCGTGAGCTGCGCCTGCGCGGTGTGGCGACGCTCGGGCAGTGGAAGGAGCAGCCAGACCGAGTGCAACTCAGCGCGTACACACGGGGTGTCCTCGAAACGGCCTACAGCCGCCTCGCTCGCCACCGGCACCGGTCGCAAACGGATGAGGTGATGGCGTGGCTGACCCGCGCGATCCAGCGCGCCGTCGCCGATGAGCTGATGGCGCCGAAGCGGTTGACAGACGGCGCTGCCATGGCCGACCCGTCAGCACCACCCTACCTGGTGGACGTGAAAGCCTCTGCCGTCAGGGATGCCGAAGCGGCCATGGCGAGCACCGCAGCGGAGCAAGGCAATGATAACGAAGGCCCTGCGGCGGTGGCAGGCCCATCTGGCGACTCTTCGCGCAACGAGGTTGGCGACGAAAGCGTCGCAGCGCGGCGTCGCGGTCCTCGACAGCGCCCTGTCGTCTCGGGCGTAATGCCAAAGGCGTCTAAGGTCGCTGCGTTGGAAGAGGACGGTGTTGCCGAAAGCGAGGAGGTGGCGGATATGCTTGACGAGAACGCCGAGGAAGTGCTGGAAGAAGGCGAGGAGATGGTGCCGATAATGGAAGAGGAAAGGCCGGCAAGGCGCTCCGCGGCATCACGCAGCCCGCAGCCGTCCCCTGCCGCAGCAGCTACGTCAGCAGGTCGGCACGGCAGCAAGAGAGCACCTGCGGCCGCTCCCACGGCACCTCGGCAGCAGCAGCGCCAGCCGCCACCTTCACAAGACGTCGAAGCAGAGGTGGAAGCTGCGGACGTGGACGAGGACGATGAGGAACTCGTCGAGGAGGTCGAGGAAGAAGTCGAAGAGGCGGAGGAAGAGGAAGCCGCAGCGACGACGGCGGCGCCCTCGTCCACCGCACCGGCGCAACCTTCATCACCACTAGCCCCCGCTACAGCACCAGCGCCGCCGGCCGCAGCAGCGACAGCAGCAGTCGGGGCGACCGCGGCAGAGAGGCGGGAAAGGCTGGTCCGACTTGCAGAGCTGATGATGAAGCAGTTCAACACCGCTGACGGCTACCTTCACCCGACCAACAAGGCGGAGCGGGAGGCGCAGGAGCAGCAGGGCGACATTCTGGTGCTCGACGAGGACACCGCGCAGGTCGACCCACTCGCCATGTTCAGCACCTACCACGCTGCCACGATCACAGACGCCGACCCGGTCGGCGTACGGGCACTCAAGACGATCTGGACGTCATACAACAAGCACCAGATGGCACTGGAGGAGGCAACAGATGACGCAGCTGTCGAGTTCTACAAGCGCGAGAGCGTGAACGCGCTCCTGTACGGCTCCGTCCTGATGCGGGCACTGGCGCGCGAGGAGCAGGTCGTCGTGCTCGAGGGCACGCCGTTGCCGCCTTACGGGTTCCCGCTAGTATCGTCGGACACACGGCCCTTTGCCGTCTTTGCCGCGGCCGGGGCGTCATCGTCGTCCTCGGCAACGGCCGTCACTGACATGACACCTGGAAAGGTGCTCACCGCCGTCCAGGCGTACAAGATGTTCTTCAACTCGAAGGAGAAGCGCTACTCCCCGTTCCGCCCAGCGATCGATCAGAGCGCCGGCTGCAGCGTCGTTCGCCTTTCCGGAACCACGCTGCACCTCTACTACACGTCTACGAAAGACCACATCATCGAGGAAGACGTGCGGCTGCCCTTTGCGGAGGTGATGCTCGGTGTCCTGCACCTGTTACGCCACAAGGTGCTTCCCCGCGTGAACGTGGTGCACTACCACCTCATCGCAACCAAGATGGCAGACCCGTCAGACAGCACGGACTTCATGCTGCGCTCGACAGCGACGATCGACTTGACGAACCCGTTTACAAAGGAGGAACTCGCTCGACTGCGGGCGCTCGCGACCCCGCTCGGGATGGCGGATGAGATGGACGAGTACCGCTGCATCGATGACCTCGTGATGGACATCGAGGATTCCTCCGGGGCCTCGGTGGTGCACAGTCTGCTTCACAATCGCGAGGACTTGGAGGCCACACTGACCGCGACGCTGGCGCAACTGCTTCCAGAGGATGGCGACCGCGCCGCGGGTGCGGCAGAGGCGGCCGAAGACGCGGAGGAGAAAGACGAAGAGGACGTGGAAGTAGCTGCGCCGCCACCGCCCTCACGCAAGGCGAGAGGTGCTGCAGCGGCTCCTGCCTCATCGCCGAGCCACGGCCACACTAGTCGCCGTCGCGCTGTGCCAGAGGACGACGAGGAAGACACGGTGCGTGTGGCGGACGAACAGGCCGCTGAGGCGGTGCCGGCACGCACGTCGCGAGGGAAGCACCGCCAGTCGGCAGGGACACCCTTGCCCACGGCGGCGGCAGCAGCACACGCTTCGCGGAACAGAGAGCAAGAGGAGGCGGTGCTCGAAGAGGCCATCTACAACCAGTGGCAGCAACAACGCGGAACGAGCAAGACCGGTGCAGCGGCGGCAACGACGCCCAAGTCAATGGCCGTCGCGCAGCACAGTGACGACGACCGCGCTTCGGCAGAGGAAGCGGAAGAGGACTTCGACGAAGAATACGAGGAGGTCGAAGAGCTGCAAGAGCTTGAAGAGGCGGAGAAAGAACTTCCACCTGCACGTGCCTCTGCCCGTTCTTCCCTCCCTTCCGCCTCCGCAGCAGCCGGCGCCGGTGCGCGTGCACGTGGCCCCGGCGCCGCCTCACCCGCGCCGCCGGCTTCACAAGCACAAGGAAGCAGCAGGGCCGTAGCAGCAGTACATGCCGCTGCTGCGTACGAGGAGGAGTACGAAGAAGACGGTGTCGAGAAAGAAGAGGAGGAAGACGAGGAGATGGAAGTGGTAGTAGCGCCAACGATCCCGCGGGCCCCTGCTGGGCGTCGCGCTGTCCCTGTCGCAGCTGCCCCGGCGCGGCCGTCACCGCCGCCTACGCCACCGTCACCGGAGGTCCGACGCGCACCGCAGAAGCTGGACGACGACGAGAAGGCTCTGCAGGTGCGCACGCGTCGTGGTGCCCGCCGATCCACCGCACGCGCACGCGCACTTCCACCGGCGGCCCATGAGGACGTTGAGGAGACCGCGGCAACAGCGGTTGAAGATTCGCCGGAGGTGTCGGCAGAGGACGCGGACGAGGATCAGTGGTTTAAGAAGCGTCCGAAGCGTCGCTACTTCCAGTAAGAAGCGAGGGACCTGTCAGCGGATCGAACAAGGGAGCTCGCGGGGCAGAGTCGTCTCAAGGCGAGGGTCGCGGTGGCGGTGGCGGTGTTCGCTGTGCAGTTGCATTTGTGTGTGTGTGTGTGTGTGTGTGTGTATGCCCCGGCCACGCTGCTTATCGCCTCTCTCCCTCTCTCCGCCCCCCCCGCCACGCGGCTCCTCATCGAAGGAAAGCAAAACGAGCGGCACCAGTGTCGGCCGAGGAGTGCACTGCCAGCGTTGATGTTTGTGGGCGTGCGTGCGTCTACTTGTACAGTGCTTGTTGGTCCTCGTGGGCATGTATGTGTGTGTGTATTGTCGGACAGCAGCTGCATAGAAGAAGTAACGAACTTGTGCAAGCGACCACCAAACCAACGAAACGAAGACCTGCTGTGTGCTTGTGTGCATGTGTCTGTCCCTGCAGACGCGTTAACGATACCGCTTTAAGCAGCGGAGAGGGAGGGGCGCGTGCCGTGCAGGGGGCGTATCTCTACACGGATCTCTTCTCTTTCCTCTCCCATCTGTTAGTGTCGTGAGTGCTGCGTGCGTGTGTGTGCGTGTGTGTACCACGCGCGGTACTGACGGCACACACGCACCGCATGCGAAAGGAGGAACAGTCTTCGCACCGCTCACTTCTCTCTTGCGTTCATCACTGCATCTCTCCTCCCCTCTTCCTCTTGATTGGCCACACACACGCGCCTGCCTCCCTCCATCCAGTGCGATCTTCCTTCTAGAGGATCCTCTCACGCTATATACCCTCACCCCTTGACGAACTCTGAAAGCACTCCGACACAGGCGTGCCCCCTCAACACACGCACACACAACGTAACTGCTGCGTCAGTGCTTGCCAGTGGCGACGGAACAGTTGCACGCAGGCGCACATCATCCACAAGCGCTCACACGCGCACGCAACTCCAACACGCAACGCCGCACGTGCAACATGGGCAAGGCTGAACAGAAGAAGAAGGAAAAGATCGTTGAGGACAAGACCTTCGGCCTCAAGAACAAGAACCGCAGCGCCAAGGTGCAGGCCTATGTCCAGCAGGTGAAGCAGAGCGTCGATCAGCGCAACCCGCAGGATCGCAAGTCGCAGGCGGAGCTCGCGGCGCGCCGCGCCGCCAAGGAGGAGAAGCGCGCACGCGAGGCTGAGTTGGCGAAGCTGTTCAACGATGTTGACCAGCAGCAACGAAAGAAGCGCGACGCCGAGGCGGCGGAGACCGCTGAGGGGGACGACCAGTACATGTGCCACCCGGAGGAGTATCTGTTCCGCCCCGAGGACTTTGACGAAGTGGAGCAAGATGATGAACGACTGGAGGAGAAGTTAGAGGCGGAGCGTGAGAAGCTGAAGGATCGCACCGACCTGACCCCCGTCACGGAGGCGTCCTTCCAGGCATGGAAGCAGCGCAAGCGCGAGGAGGCGGCCGAGAAGGAGGCAGCGCGTGTGCGTCGTGCCAAGAGCGGCGACGGCAAGCTGCGTGGCTGGGATCTCTGGCAGATGGACCAGGAACTGTTCGTGGATGACGAGAACGCCGACGAGTTCTATGAGCGAGAGGAGCTGGAAGGCTTGGATGCAGGCGAGGATGAGGCAGCCTTTGACCTGTCCTGAGAGAGATTTATGCGCGTGTGTGTATGTATCTGTGTAAGGGTGCATGTGGCGGTGTCTAGCTGTGGTGATGATGAGCGCTGATGAATGCTGAAGGCGATCTGCGTCGTCTACGTTATGCTTGCTTGTTATACGTTTGATGTGTGTGTGTGTGTGTGTGTGTGTGTGTCAGTGTGGAGAATCTCCCAACCACCACCACGAACCTCGCACTCTCTCGCTGTGTTCGCCTTGTCCTTCGTCTGTGTAAGTCCTTTTTTGTTTCCGTCTTTAATCCGCCCCCCCCCTCTCTCGCGTCTGTGAGAGATGGGCTTGACGGAAGAGGAAGAAGAAGTATGCCCAACGACTGGATCGGTCTAACAGCTGCTGTGTGTGTGGATGTGTGTGTGGGTGCGGTGATGGTGAACACACACACACAGATATGCCACCCTATACCGCCTCGAGGTGTTTCGCTTCTGATGGCATGTGAGAGGAGACGCGGTGGCGGTGGATGAAGGGGACCCTCTGCGCTCTTTTCCGCTTCTCCTTTCGAACCTCACCGGCACCGCAGCAATCACCGTTGCCCTCGTTGATCTCTCCATGGACTCGATGCATGTGGCTTCAGTGTTTCGTTACCCGTAGCCCCCCCCCCTCCCGTCGAAATCACACCTACACACACACGCACACACTGTATCTCTCCCCTTTCCCTCCCTCTTTCTCTCTCGCGTTGTGTGCGTACCGCACCGGCAATCATCTGCGAAGGAGCGCGTTTCCTCATCTCGTTCTGTTTTTTTTTGTGTGTGTGTATAGATCTTCTCGTGGGAGCTTTCCTTGGCGGTGCCGTCAACACCCACGGACACGAACAGGTGCACGTCGTGCCCAGTTCACCGAGTCGGCGCTCATCGCGCTGTTGCCTGAGAGAACGTGACGCGGAGAACGAACGGGAAAAGTAAAGGCTCAGCTGCCACAGGGCGAGAAAAGGCACCCAAAAAGGTGACGCAGCCCACACGCCTACACACGCGCTCGCAGAAGAGGAGACGTGCAGTGCGAAAACGTGTGCAACAGAAGGTGGCGACACATCCCCCACACATCGCTCGCCTCCCACGCTTGCGCATTTCCCTCTCGTTCGGGCATCCTTTCCACTTGCGCGGGCTCGAGCACACACGCGCGCTGCTCCCAAGCTCAGTGTAGCTCGTCGCCGTCCTGCCAAACGAGGCTTCTACGCAGCAGCTTCATCGCCGGGTACGCGGGCATCCTTTCACTTCTTTTTTGTTTTGGGGGTCTTCTCTTCTTCTTGTGGCTGCCTGTGTGAGCGGACGAGCGCCTCACGCACTGCTCCGTCATCCGACTCCACTTTGTTTCTCGATTTCCTGCGCCACTGCCCTCCCCCCCCTCACCGTTTTCTTTTTTTTTCTGCGTAGTCTATTGTGACGGTATCGCCCATCGCTGTCTTTCAGGGATCCTCCGCCCCGCCTCTTCACTCTCGGCGCGGCGTCCGTGCGCGTAGTCGTCGCCGCCCCTCCTTTCCCTCTATTCTCTCATTTTGCGTGCCCATACAGCCTTCCGCTCAGGCCCAGGTGTGCACGCGCATGCGGCTGCTCCCCTGCTCCGGTTTATCGCGTTGTTCGTAGCTCTTGCTATTCGCACGCACGTTGCCCCCCCCCCAGCCTTCGCCCCACTCACCCGCGTGCCACCAGCACCACCCAACTACCCGAGACGCCTATCGGTCTCCCCTACACGCACTGGTGATACATACGCGTATACATTCTTTCATATCTTTCGTGCTGCGGACACACGCACGCAGTCTCCGTTCGCCAACTTAATCTGTTTGCGTCTGCGCGCGCGCGCGTGTGTGTGTGTGTGTGTGCTCGTGAGGAGGGTATCACTCGAAACGGAAAGGAAACTCGGACCCCGCACAGCAGCTTCAAGTATTTGTTCGCCTGCTTAGTCGCTCTGAGGCAAGCCCACATCGCCATCATTGCCCACAACCATGAAGCTCCGTTGTTTCTTGCTGCGCTACTACCCGCCGGGCATCACGCTCGAGTACGAGACGTCTGCTGGGCAGGTGGGGCAGAAGACGATCGGGCTGCTTAGTCTCACGCCGACAACGCCACTAGAGCCCTTGGTCGACAAGATTATCGCCGAAGAGCCGCTGCTGAACGGCAAGTACCGTGACCAGATCTTCACGTACCTGCAGCGGCTCGTAGAGAAGCTGATCGCTGGCAACAACCCGAACCAGACCTTCACTCTCTTCAAGAGTCTGCGTGCGCACATGCTGCCGCTGACGAACTGCGCCTTCAACAAAAATGGCGCGAAGTTTGTGACCGGCTCGTACGATCGCACCTGCAAGGTGTGGGAGACGGCGACGGGCAACGAGCTCGTGTCGCTCGAGGGTCACCGGAACGTCGTCTACTGCGTCGGCTTCAACAACCCATACGGCAACCGCGTCGCCACGGGTAGCTTCGATAAGACGTGCAAAATCTGGGATGCCGAGTCGGGCCAGTGCCTGCACACACTGACCGGTCACGTGACCGAGATCGTATGCATGTCTTTCAACCCGCAGAGCACGCTTATCGGCACGGGGTCCATGGACAACACGGCGAAGGTGTGGGATGTGGAGACGGGCCAGGAGCTGCACACGCTGATGGACCACACAGCCGAAATCGTGGCACTGAACTTCAACACGTACGGCGACCTCATCGTCACGGGCTCCTTCGACCACACGGCGAAGCTGTGGGACGTGCGAACCGGCACCGTCGTGCACACCTTGCGCGAGCACCGCGGCGAGATCTCGTCGGTGCAGTTCAACTACGCCTCCAACTTAGTCGTCACAGGCAGCATCGACCGTACGTGCAAGCTGTGGGACGTCGCGTCTGGCCACTGCGTGTCAACTCTGCGTGGGCACACAGACGAGGTGCTGGACGTGGCCTTCAGCGTGTCAGGCAACATGGTGGCGAGCGCGAGCGCCGATACGACGGCGCGGGTGTACAACACGGCGACGTGCCACTGCATTGCCAGCCTCAACGATCACGAGGGCGAAATCTCGAAACTAGAGTTCAACCCACAAGGGACGAAGATCATCACCGCCTCCGGCGACAAGCGCTGCAACCTCTGGAGCGTCGAGACAGGCCAGGTGCTGCAGTCACTTGTCGGCCACACGGACGAAATTTTCTCGTGCTCCTTCAACTACGAAGGCGACACAATACTGACCGGCAGCAAGGACAATACGTGCCGGATCTGGAAGAGCTAATCAAACGCGCCCACGCGAACTCCGCGGATCCGTCGCTCGCTCTCTCCGCTGACCCTGCCTCTCACCACTGCGCCCCTGCTCATAGCTGTCACCGTCGCCGAACTAGTGTGTGCACGGCGTGAAGAAGGAGGGAGGGGGTGTAGACCGACGAGAATCGAGTAGCGAGCTCAAGGGAGTCGCGGGCGATGGATCCGAAGGGGGTGGCGGTGGTGGCCGCGAAGACAGAATCAGAGTGCGTGTATGCTGTGTGCATGTAAGTGTGAACGCGAAGGTTTGTAGGATATCACCGTGAGCGTCACCCATTCGTGTATGTACTTGACTGTGTTTGATGCTCTCTGTTTTTTTTTTGGCTCTCGACGAAGCAGTGCACTGTATCGCACCTGCGCTGTAATGCCAATGAGGATTGGTAAACCTCATACACCTGTGTGCTGACGGTCGTGGCGGAAGGTGGAGGGTTGCGAGAGAGAAGGAGAGAGAGTTCTGTTGCGGCTGTGTGTTGTGTGCTGCTTGGCTGTGCGACACCAGCCGGTGTGATGTGGACTTCCTCCTTTCCTTGCGCCCCGCCAGTCGGTGCGTGCGTCAGAAGCAGAGGTCTTGCCCTGTGGTGTCCCCTTCCCCCATCTCCAGTGGCTTTTGACCTCCTTCCACTCGCTCTGTGTGCATACGCGTACGCGTGTGTGGGGGGAGAGGAGGGGGAGATCTGGGAGAAGAGGGGAGACGGAGCGAGGGAGGAGGAGGAGGAGGAGGAGGGGGGGCGTACACAGCGTGGCCCCTCCACCCGCCCCCCGCCACACTCTCCTCCGACAGAACGCTGCGCTTCACATATATGTATTATGGTTCTCTACGCTCACAGCGGATGCAAGCGCGTATCTGTCGCGTTTAGAGCGTAACGTGCTCGTGAGGAAACGCGCACCCACATCCGCAGTCAGAGAGACAGACGTGCCACGAGAGCCGACACGAGCGTCAGCAGCACATCGCCTCACGCCGTTTTTGGTTGTTGTTGCGGTTCTGTTCCGAGGCCGCGCTGATGACCCCCCCCTCCCTCTGTCGCACACTCACTGGCATATTCGGTGAGTCACACATGAACTACCCCGCGGAGGGCCTCGGACGAGGCCGGCAGGAAGCCCATCTGCAACTCGATCGGCGATGTGCGCTTGTGTGGGTGCGCCGCCTTTCCTTTACCTCTACCCTCCACTGGCGCTCTGCTTTGGTGTAGGGAGAAGAAGGAGGGCCGGCCGCCTTGGCAGGAGGGGAGGCGCCGCATGACGCGGCAATGTGGTTGATGGAGCGCGAGCGACGCGCGCGTGCAACGTCGCCTCTGCTGATGCTCTTCTTTTGTTTTACTGCGCTCTTCCGTGAACTTCCCTCCCTGCTTGACTCGCGTCGTGTGCGGTGCTGCCACACCTCGCACTTCTACACAACTACATACACACCCACACGAAGACACGTCCGTATCGGCACAGCCCTGTGCAGGCGCAGACGATAATGCGGGGGATGGCAACACCACGCGGGGGTGCATGGCAGCGGTGTGTGCGCCTCATCGCGCCCACCGCGCGGCGGCATTGCCTCTGCCATGGTGGCAGACCGCAGACGACGATCAGTGGTACACTCAGCCCGCTATCGGCGCGGCGCGTGTCGTACTCGTCTTCTGCTGAGGCGTTATCACCGCCGCTGTCTTTCTCGGTGGAGCTTTCGCTTCCCCATCTTCCCGGCCGCACACCCTTCGCCGCTGCTGCGGGGGCTGCCGGGGCGCCCACCGGCACGTGCTCCGGCGCGGTGCATCGCGCCACACACGCACTGGGTGGCCGGCACATTGCCAGCACGGGGGAAAGCCCGACCGCCGAGACGGAGAAGACCCTGAGGACAAACCCAGGAACGCAGGCGATGAGCACCGAAGAGCTCATCGCGTGCCTGCTAGGGCTGCCCAGCAGCTCCCCTGCTTCACCGCCGCCACGGATGCAGCAACGGTGGCTTGCGTTTGTCCACCTATGCGACTCGCTGGTGCGGCGCACCGCGTCTCCTTCCAAGCGTGGCGTGGCCTTTGCCACCACGTCGACAAGCGTCGGTGCACCGCGACACAGCCTTGTGGGGGTCATCGTGCCCTGCAAGGAAGTGTACTTCAGCGACCGCCACCTGAAGGCCTCAGCGGCAAGGACAGCTCCCCCAACACTCGCATCCGCCTCTCTTGCCGCCTCGTCCTTTGCAGAGGACATGTCGACAACGCAGGCGGCGCTCTTTCTTTTCCACCATCACTGGCGTGTGCCGGTAACCCTCGCCATCAACACGACCGTGCCCAACAGTGCTCCTAGTGCGACGGAGAGCAGAGGTTGCACCCATCCCCGGTCACCTGGTGAGCAGGCTGCGGCTCATGCAGCAGCCACCCCAGACGGGATCGACGCGGTGGTGACCGACTTTGTCTTCGCGCAAGGCGGTCGACGGCTTCTGCTCGTGCGCGGCGATAGCCCACCTGATGTGCGGCTCTGCCTCAGTGAAGGCAGCCCCAACGGACCTCTCTCCGGGGCTCTCGGTACCGGGATCGCAGAGGAGGCATCGCCGATGCAGCAGGCGCATCGCGCCCTCCGCACCGGTGCCGAGCTGGTCCACCACGTCAGCACCTTGAGGGATCAGCAACTAGAAGGGCACAAGCCATGTGATGGTGGCACACGTGCCAGCGCGTTAGAACTGTGCGTGGCGGGCTACCCGCAGGGACATCCGTTGGACCGCACTTGGGGCGCGACATCAGCTGCCTATTCTGCCTCTGCAGAAGCCGCCGCAACGGGCTCGGTGGTAACGGGGGACAGCAGCGTCGCTGCGGCGCGACAGCGTAGCCTTGAGTTTCTGCGTGAGTTCGAGAAGGACTTTGACGCCGCAGAGCACGCGTTCACGGCAGCGGTGTGCGTTGCAAAACGTCGGGCGTGTGTGGTATCGACCGAGAAGAGGTCCGGCGAGCCCAGGGAGCGTGCGCGGCACCTTTGCAGGCCGCAGGTTGCCATGCCCGAGCTAAAGGAGCTGTGCCGCACCCTGGGACGACTCGGTGCGGTGCGGCGACTATGGACGTCCTTCTCCATCTACGCGCCTCATGTGCGAGCCGCCTGTATACATCGAATGCTCCACGAGAAGGTGCTGCTGAGGTCGCCTAGCGAGCTCCAACATCGTCGCATCGGGAGCTGCAGCTTCCATGGTGGCGCCGCGGCCCCCGTGATTGTGACGCAGATGATCACAACAGCGAAGGAGTTTACGGACTACGTGGAAGAAATACAGCGTGGGCTGCGTGCTTGGGCTGCCACTGCAGCGGGTGGAGAGCAGCGAGAGCCGGCCGGTGACGGACCCCAACAGCAGCGCCCCGTACACGAAGCCGCGCCGACCGCACTCACGCCCATCTCCGTCATCCCTGGTGTGCTGCTGCCACACCCTACCGATGCTCACGTACTGCTGCGGTCGCTGTACTACACCAAAGTGATTCCCAGCGCGCGCATGCAGAAGGCGCTGGAGGTGTACGCGAGCGAGCTCATGACCGCATGGCGGCAGCTCGCCGACGAGCACCCTCGGAGGAAAAGGGAGCCGGCGCGGCAGGATGACACCTTCTTACAAGCACTGACGGAGGGCAACAACTCTGCGGCGACACTAGAGATTAGCGAGGATCGCGTCGCCCAAGTTGAAGCACGCGTGCGTGAGGTGCGGCGTTGCGCGGCTTGCCGCCTCACGTCGGCGTGGCTGTCGGAGACAGTGGATCTCCTCCACGACCTTCAGCGACATGGGCAGGCGCGGGTGCACCTCTTCACAATGTTCAACGACAAGGTGGATGTGCGAGTGGCGCAGCTGCTGGCGGCCTACGATGCACAGCGTGGTGCGTCCGCGGAGCAGTGAGGCACCACGAGAACAAAGGGAGAGGGAAGCAGCCAAGTTGGCGTGGCAACTCTGCTGCTCGTTGTGCATGGCGCTGACGCTGCTGCCACGCTGCCTCGCGCCCACACACAAAAACGCACACACATTCTTGCAAGCTGTCTTCTCTCTTATCCAGAACATATCTTCGCCAACTTGCTTATCACGGTGTGCGGCGTGTGTAAGGCGTGCTGTAGGGGGGCCCTCGCTCCGCGCGGGCAAGCCTCGGAGAGATGACCCTCCACCACCCTCGGTGCACCGCACCTTCTTCTGCCACGGCTGCTGCTGGGGGACGCTACCCACTCACCCGCGGCTTGTCGCTCACCATCGCAATCAGTGGCTTCTTGGCGCTACCTCCGTTACTGTCATCCTCCTGCACGTCTAGCGCGACTGGCGCGGCGCACGCCATAGCTCCACCGTGATCTGTGGGCATATCACCCCTTTCCTCCTTTCTGTGCTGCCTGCCTTCACGTTCATGCACACGCGCACACAACCGTCGGAGCGCACGCGCGCTTCGACAACAGAGCGAGAGGCAAAACAACTCCTACGCTGTCGTTCGCTGCTGCCGCCGTGTCCGTCTCCCCCACTCCACTCCCTCCCCCGAGCGGCCGTACCTCTCGCGGACCATTATGGCGAGTACCCCGCCGCTATGGCGTCGCCTGCAGCCGCTGCAGCCCACACTGCCGCTCTTTGCCGATAGAAACCACAGGGCGCGAACGATTGCCACTGAACATGCCGCTGCAGCACCGCGTCACATGTCCTACAGTTTCGTCGTGGTGCCGCCACCCGTGCCAGCCGCCATGCCTGCCTTTGAGGCGCACATCAGTACACTGCTGCGCCACGTCCCACATCCGACCTTTATCACCTGCACGAGCTACAGTCCGTACTTCACCTCTGCTGCGGCGGAGAGTCTGGCGGCTGACGCAGACACCGCCGGCGAGTCGGCGAACGCGATGGAGGCGTCTGCGACCCAGCAAGCGCTCTCATACCTCCACCAATGTGTCGCGGCAGATGTGGGTCTTGTCCTCACGGTCACCGCCACGCGCGCCACTCGCCACGCGGAGTCGGTGCAGAGCGCACAAGGGGGGGATCACGACTCGCAACAGCATCCGAAGCAGCACACATCCTCTTCTCCTGCTTCTATGGAGCCGCCGACGACGACAACGCTGACGGGTGCGAGCAGGGGCGGAACGGCCGCCGTCCTATCTGACTTTATCGGCCGCACCGCTACAGCACCGGCCACCGACCTGGACGCTGCGAAGTCCCAAGAAGCCACGCGTCACCGCAGCCGTGGTCTGATGGTCTTGCGCGGTGATGACGGCGGGTACACCCGGCAGCGCATGATAGCCGCGCAGAAGGGCGGAGCATCCGCGTCGCCCCCGTCCCCGTCCCCAAGCCCGTACGTCGACTTCGCGGACGGGGCGGATTTGCTGCGCTTCATCCACTCCACTCTCAGAGGTCGTGACGGAGAAGCGATGTGTGAAATCGCCAGTGACGAGCCTGCTGGTGCAGCAGTGTGCCTGTGCATAGGCGGGTACCCGCAGGGCCACGTGCTGGACCGACAGTGGGGAGTCGGACAAGTGGGAGCCGATGCCGCCACCGCTGCAGCTGTGCCGTCGGCGCAGTCGCCCTCGACATGCCAGACGTTGGCCTCGCTTCGTTTCCTTGAAGAAGTAGACACTGTCTTTGCCGACACGGAGGCGCAGCTGCGACGGGCTCAGGGAACACACAGTGACCCACGTCCTCCGTCGCTCGAGTCCTGTGTGGAGGCAGCTGAAGCCCTTTTCGCTCGCCTCGGCGCCGTGCGTCGTCTGTGGACAACGCCGTCCTACTACCCGCCTAGCGTGCGCGCCGCATGCACGCGGCGGACAGTTGCGGACAAGGTGTTTCTCAGACCACCTGGAACGCGGCAATGCATCGCGGACGGCGTTTGGGACGGGTGTGGCAGCGCAGGTGCCCGCGTGGTCGTGACGCAGATAATCACCTCTGCCACTGAGTTTTTCGATTACGTGGAGGACATACGGAGCGCGCTGCGCTCGTCGGCACCGCCCGCCAGAGGCGTTCCGTGCGACCGCGACAGAGATGGCGCAGCTGCCGCCGAGGCGAGGGGAGCGGGTGTGCCATGCTTGCAATTAAAAGCAGCGTCGGCGCTGCCGTCATCGTTGCCCTCTCTCGTCGTAGTGCCGGGGTTAATGGCGCCGCTGCGGGGGGAACAGTTTCTGCGCTCGGCGCTGCAGCTCAAGGTCATCCCGAGTGCGCCGTTTCGGCGTGCGCTGCGCGAGTACGAGGGTGCGCTGCACTCCGCTGTGGAGACGCTGCGCAGTGCAGTGTCTTCTAACGCGGTCGATGTGTATGAGGAGGCGAAGGAGAGGGCGGAGGCCTGCTTCCAGGAGCGGATGGTGGCCATCACGGTGGACATTGTGCGCGACCTCCGCGCTCGCGGCTACACGCACGTGAACTTCTCCGCCTTCCAGTACGGATGCGGTGACGCCGTCGGACGCGCGGTGGCCGCGCTGGCAGCAGAAGGCGGAGAAGAAGTAGTGGAACAGTCGTAAAGTCGCGCAGGTGCGCAAGACAGAGCCTCTCTACTCCGTGTGTGGGTGGGCACTTTCGGGTGTAAAGTCGAACACGCACGTGAGCACGTGGGCCGGATGAGAGGCGTGGTGTGGGCATGCGAAATGCTGGAAGCAAGGCCGAGATGACGCCTTCTCCCCTCCCCCTCCTGCAACCGTCAGCCACATTCGCATGAGAAAGTGCGTTGTACCTTCTCTCTTCAGTTCTTATCCTCCTTTGCGTGTTCTTCCCTATTCGCCATCCGCGACTGCTGCTGTTGTTGTTCCCCACCACCACCACGACCACCACCAAAAAAAAAGAACAATGAACCTATGCGAGCTTGTATGTTTGAAGCCTTCTCCTCACATCCGCCTCATCCACTTCTCTGCCCGCCCCCCCCCCCAGCCATCCAACCCATCCCCCCATCTCTCGCGCGCAGAGCATCAACAACTGTATGCGCAGCACAGAAACGCATACACACATACATGCACTAAGGCATGCACGCACCTTTAATCCTGCGCAATTCTCATCGTTGCTCTTCAGCTGAACCCTCCTTCCCCCGCCCCAGCCAGCTGTCCTCTCCTTGTACGTGTGTGGTGTGGTGTGGTGGTGTGTGTGTGTGTGAGGGGCCGAGCGGAGGACTTCGTTGGTGTATATGTTGCTTGTTGCTGCCTCATCCATTTTCTCGTTGTGTTTCTCCTCTTCACCGCCACCCACCACCCACCGTCTTCTGCAGCGTCACGAATTCGAGGAGCGAAGCACCGCTCCGAAAGGAGGCGACGTAAGCGGAGGAAGAGGCAGCGAGAGCTTCTTGAGAGACGCATACGCGTGTCTGCGTGCGTGCGGGCATTTATCCACGTGACGGCTCCGGTCTCATCCCTCCTGCTGCGTGGCTCTACTTTTCAGGCGCGCAGCACAAGCGACGCCCATTGTGGAACGACGAAAAAAAAACGATACATTCACACAGCTGTATATATAAAGGCGGTAGGGACTACACTAAAGGCGCAGGCCCGCCTTGTCTCTCCGTCCATCCACCACCTCAGCGAAGCACATGCTTGTCCATGGTAGTAGGCTTTAGCCTTGCCCCTCGTCCTTGTTGTGGCCAACGCATGCACGCACGCGCACAGGCACGTCACGATAAGCGTGTGTGTTTGTGTGTGCATCCACCCTCTCTATCCCGTCTTTGCATCTTCTTCATCTCTTCCTGCTTCTGTCTTGCCGTCTGCAGTTGTGTGTATGCACGCACGCACGCAGCCTTCGCACACAAACATCCCAGTTGGAGAGCGACAGCGACAGCGGGGGGTGGGGGGAAGACTTTTACACAAAACAGAGGTGGGAGGGAATTTCCTGTGTAGAAGCTCGTAACGCGCAGCCGTAATTCTTAACTCTTTACTCGTTTTTTTTTTTGCCGTGTGTGTGTGTGTGTGTGTGTGTATGTGTGCATGTTGTCCTTGTGACCCTTCTCACACATACACACACACACAAACCTTTCCTCCCATCTCCACCCACAGGCCTCCTCCTCCTCCTCTCTCACTGCCCCCCTCCCCCGCACACATCCACAAAGGCCACACAACACGGCCAACGCCGCACCGCTTTAGGCCGGCGATCATCGGCGAGCGCGGGTGGACGTCTGTTGTTGTTCTTCGGTGTCGCGGCTGCCTTTTTGCGTCTCTCGCCACCCCTTCTCTCTCGACGCCGATCTCGAGCGTTGTCTTTGATTCGTTTGTTTTTTTCTTTCGTGGTTATTAGAGTGGGCGCTCCGCCACCTCGCACACGCACACACACCTACCAGCCACCTCTTTCTCAGGCGCAGGGCCGTACGACGCTTGTGTTGGAGCGGCTCTCTCTTTCCGCCCCCACCCCCTCCTGCTCCTCCTTCTCCTCTGGTGCGCACATCGCCGACGCAGCGTAGAGCACCTGCTGTCGGTCCAGAGGGCGAACAACATCAACCAGCCGCCACAAAGCAAACACACGCAAAACAAGAGACGGACAAGGGTGATGAACCGAGCATTCTTGTCGGACCTGGCGTGGCACATCAGCCTGCACCCCAGCTGCCGTGCCGAGCTGCGCCGCCATTGGCCGGCCCCGCACTACCACAAGACACCCCATGATATCGATGAGGCTGAAGAGCAACCCCGGTGCCAAGCGACTGGGGCCTCCCCGCCGGCGGCGGCGGTCGCCGGCCAAGATGAAAGTAAGAAGAGCGGCGGCGGTGGTAGTGGGGCGTTCAATCCGTATGAGACCTTCAGCCTGCGCCTGAAGCGCAAGCGCAGGGAACCCGTGAAGGCCGGCTGTCGAAGCCGTTGTGGCGAGGCGGCTCTGCCGGAGCAGCAGCATCAGCAGACGAGAACGGGCGCATCGCAAGCGAAAGCGAAGCGGCGAATCAGCAGTAACAGCGCCAGCTTGAATTCGACAAGCTCGGCAGCTCGCGTTGTTGGCGCTAGACTAACCACCTCCAGTGCTTCGTCGCTTACGCGAGCCAGCAAGCTCAGCAGCTCGTTGGTCGTCACAGCAAAGCCGGCAGCAGCAGTAGAAGCGAAGGCGAAGCGGGCAACGTTGTTGACGCACGCAGCAGGCGCAACCACAGCAGCGGTCAACAACAGCAAGAGTACCAGCGCCCCCGCAGCGAGCTCCTCCGCGCTGGTCAGCGGCCGGGTCAAGGCCGTAGCCGCCGATCACCCCTCTCCCAGTCCCTTGGCGAGCGCGGCGGCAAAGAGCGCATCGCTTCCACACGCCCGCGCAGCAGCAGCAGCAGCCACTGTCAAGAAGGCGGCAGTGGGCACACCAAAGAAAGAGCCCGACGAAGCGCCCACGAGTGTCGTCGACGACTCTGCCTCCGCCGCACCCGCCACGTCGAAGAGGAACAAGAATAAAGCCAAGTCGGTGCATGTCGACGCGAACGACACGAAACTAAAGACGGTGCGCAGCAGCGCCGCGGCAACGGCCACAGGCGGTCCTAGCAGCGGGCCAGCCGCGACGAAGAAAAAGAAAACCACTGGAAACTCTATCAGCACCATCGGCAGCAACGCCGCCGACAGTGACAACGGCAGCGAGAAAGCAGGCTACATCCGCGATCCGCTGAATATTCGCCTTCCGCACAGTCCGCCGTACCGAGGAAGGCAGGCGGCCGGTCGAAACGGGCATCGACCTGTGCACGTGACGATTCGTTGGAGCGGTGCACGGCAGCGACGGCGTCGCTTCTTTGCGCAGTACCCAGCCCTCGCGCAGCCAGAGAACGCGATGTACCTGCAACAGTTAATGCGCCACGCAAGGCCGTCGCCGAGCTTGGATGTCCGAGAAGTCGCGGTGGAAGCGGCCGTGTATGAAGAAAAGCGCTACAGCACAGCCCAGGAAAAGGTGCCGCATCAGGGCTTCGCGCCGCCACTGGTGCCAAGATCGGTGAACTTCTCGGACGCTGCCACGACAGTGGGTCGTTCCGCCCCACGCCAGCCCAGTACTGTGGCTAGCGCCTTCTTGTCCGGCAGCACTCCACGCGCTGACGCACCGCTGCAGAAGCAGCAGAAACTGTGCCCCAGTGATAGAGAAGCCGGTCACACCACCAACGCCACGGCAGCTACAGGAAGACGCGCTTCCCTCTCCTCTACCGGCGGCCGTGCCGATGCGCGCTCACACGCACGCATGCACGGCCAGGGCGAGGACGAGGAGGTTGCCTCGCACGTTGTTGCCAGCAACGCCTCCATCAACGACAGCAGCAGCGGCGCACTTCCAGTCCGCCCCTTCGCCCGGTACCCACCGCTGAAGGGCACCACGATTCTTTCGCAGAGCACCAACACGGCGGCGCGGACGTTGGCGCTCAGTATCTCTGGCTCGGAGATGCCAACGCCATCCAGCGCAGATAATTTCTCTGCCACCCTTCACAGCGTTGTCCGCCGGCCAAACTCGCTTTTCATCGTTCGCACTCCTCTGCAGGACAACGCCGACGAGGCCGCGGCTTACGACTCCTACTATTACTCGCGCCAAGTTGGCGTGGCAGGGAACTCGAGCAGACCTCTCGGCGCGATGGGCCCAGTCGGCTCCCACAGCCTTCGCGGCTCATCGGCTGGCGTTGCCTCCGCCAGCGGACCGAATCGCCTCCGCGTCACATACGTGACTGCCAACACGTGCAGCACTGCGCGCACGTGGTCTACACATCACCACAGTCTCAACCACAGCACAGATCGAGGGTCGAGTCCGTATCAGCCGTCCAGCCTGGCCCCGGCAAACCCGTCTGCCTCGCAGTCCATGACGTCCGCTCTCTCCTGCGCCACGTTGTCCCCGCATGTGCCGCAGCAGCAGCAGCAGCAGAAAGGCAGCGGTCCCCGCGATGTGGCCGACATTCAGCGCCCTTACCCCCTGAGCACAAGCGGTCCAAGCTTCTCTGATCCCAGGCCGAGCGTGAAGGCGTGGATCAACTTAGACAGCCCCACGCTAGTAAACAGTGCCTTCTCCGCCCTGCAGTCCCCGATGCCGTCTGTGCCGTCGACCCCCCTCTACGCCTCCGCGGCGGCTGGGCCAAAGATAGTGATGCGGAGCGCGACGATCAAAGGGGCTGCTGCCGCCAATGCCGGAGGAGGTAAGGACACGCCCCCGCTGCTCAACGTGAAGACGGTGATGGTGCAGCGGCATCGCTCATTTCTTCTGCGCCGGCAGCAGCAACAAGAACGCTCGAGCCCTGCGCCCGTCGGCGACTCCGCCCCTGTCGCTGCGGAGTGTGACTCAGGCCCTTTGCGTCATTTTCCGCGCGAGAATTCATCGACTTCTGTGGCGGCGGGCACGGCGGCCTCCAACCCGCCGTGCAGCGACTCCCAACCTCGGCACCGGAAGCTGCAGCAGTCGAGCATCATCTCTGCGCCGTCGCCCCCTCGAGCCCCGGTGCCTCTGGGCGTCGCACCTGGTGGCGTGCAACCCCTGGCAGGGAAACGGGCGACCTCCGCCCAACACCGCGCACGCACAGGCGAAGGTGCGGTCGACGAGCCCGGCAGCTCCGGCGGTGTATGCAGCAGGGACACGGACGGCACACCGTGCCATCGCACCTCCGTGCACGCACAGCGGCAGTCGTCGCACTTTTCGTTCACCAATTTGGCAGAAATCGGCCGCACTGGCGAATTGTTGAAGTTGCCGCAGCAGCACTCCCACACAGATGTGGCAGCCACCAACCAGCTCAGTGCCGAGTCCTCTCTGCATCTTTTCGCGACTGGCGAGGGTGGAGCCGACTGCAGCAACGCCTCCTCCGTGCAGCTGACACAGCAATACTTGGCCTCGTCTCTGCAACCCATGCCGTGCCCGATGGCGCCGCACACGCGGCGTGACAGCGAGAGGGATCTGCAGGCGCCGTCACTCTGGCATCCGGTGTACACGGAGACACGCCTCTACGCCGCCAGCGAGAGCACGGCGTGGCTCGAGAACAACAGCTTCGCCACAGTCACAGCCACGCCAGCTATGTCGACAGTTTTGGGGCACAGCACCCCCACGGGGCCGCACGCGGGCTACCTCGGCAACAGCAACAACTTCACATTCTCGGAGCCGGCAACACCGCTCTGCTGGACGCAGCAGCGCAACTCTTCCGGTTTGGTGCCCTCGCACCAGCGGTTGTCGAGCTGCTCTCTCGCGTCGACGCCCCTCCTCAGCCACCCGCACCTACACACGCCCTCGTTCGGCAACATGGGCGGCGCCCTTCCACAGGGTGCACGGCGCACCCCGTCGGGCCTGCCTCGCTCACCGTCCTTGGCCACCTCCACGGCGACCCCAACCGCCGCGGCACCACAGGTGTTCTGCAAGTACCAGCGGCCGGAGCGCCAGCGCCGCCGCCGCCGGTTCCCGCCGCCGCTGCCGGGGACGCGGTGCCCTGGAATGGCTGGCCGACTCGCCTTCGACGCCCACCGCGCCGCAGTCCGCAGCGGCGCCATCGCCGAAGCAGAAGAATGCAGCTATTACCTGAGCCATGAGCGGTGCAGCTCGGCAAGTGCCATGCCAGGCACGTCCTTGACCACCTCGCTCCACCGCTCGACTGCGCGCCAGTCGTCGCCGTCACCGTCGCCACCGCCGTCTGGCAGCCCGCTCTGCGTGGTGTCGCTGGCCGACTGTCGCGCCAAATTCTCGCACGACGCCGCATCCGCGAGCGCAGCGGGTGATGAGCGCAACGCGAAGGCGCGCTGGGACGAGGAACAGGAAGAGAGCGACGAAATGGGGGACGAGCATGAGGAAACCACCTTCGGCACGCCGCGCTTCCTATTTCACATCCCTCTCTGCTGCGATGACCCGTACCACCGCGACGAGGAGGCGCTCGAGATGCTCAGCATCACCACAACCTCATCCTGCGCCTTCGGTGCCGGTCTCGACGGGCTCCGCTGGCAGGACTGGATGCCGTCCTCTCCCTTAGAGGCGGGTGAGGTGATGCTGCGCACAGTGGAGCAGGCCGCCGCCACAGCGACTGAAGCAGCAGCGTCCACGCACGCGCGAGACTCGAACCGACTCTCCACAATCGCCGACAGCAATAATCGGAGGATTCAAGATGCGCTTGGCAGTGGCCAGGCCGAAACAGTGGCGGGCGCAAGGGCGGCCCACGCTGTGGACTCCTTTGTGACTGGCTCAGCAACCGCTGCAGGCCTCGGTGCACCGAACAGCAGCGTAGCCACGAGCAGCCGCCAAACGCTCGGTGTGTTTGCAGACGGCGGAAAGGTGGTGTCGACCGACATTGCGGCGCCGCGCAACTCAGAGGATCTTGTCTGCGTGACCTGCCGCGCCATGGACAGTGCGTCGGTTGGGGGCGTCGGCGAGGGCGCCACAGATCTGCACGACTCGCTCACGGGTACGTCGTTCGATTTCAGCAACAGCCTGAACGCGCCGGGGAGCGGCAAGCGGCCGTTCATTGCGGAGTGGATCGTGTCGAAGCTGCAGAAGCGTATGGAAAAGAAGAAGCAGAAGATGCAGCGCAAGCAGCTGGAGCGCGAGGCCGCCGCCGCAGAGACGGTTGGAATGGGCAATCCACTGCAGTTTCGCTTCGAGGGCGGGTCGGAGTCGCTTCCATCGCCCGCCGGGGCGCCGCGGGCGCATAGTCGCACGTCGAGCATGTCCGACTACAGCGACGCCGGCCCGCCGTGTGGTGGCTACTTCAGTCAGGCGTTCAAGGGCTACGGTAGTCGTTGCCTGCTGTGCTCCAGCCCGATGATGCCCACCGGTGCTCAGGCCGCGCAGCAGCACCGACAGGGCCTCGCTTATCTGGCAGCGGCGTACCAGACGGAGCTCGTCATCCATGAGCAGAAGCGGCGCGAGGCGGAGGAGAACCGCCGTGGCCTGGAGGCGCTTGTGCGCCGCTGCCGCGCAAAGATGACCCCGGCGGCGGCGGCGGCGGGCTACTACTACGAGGCTCACGTTGTGACGTCTCCGAACATTTTGCGGCCGCACGCGCAGCCGCACAAGGAGCCCTTCACCACGTTGTCGCTGAAGCCCACCACCACCAACGCGGCGGCGGCGGCGGCGGCAAAGGCCGCATATACCGTTAGCGAGGGCTCCAGCAACGGCGTCAACCCAAGTGGCAGCAGCAGCTACTCGATCGGGTCTGAAGAGCACGCCGGAGACGCGGCGGTGCAGGCGCACTTGGCTATGAGCTTCTGGTCGCCACGGATACCGGAGCAAGGCGGCGCGACTCCACCGCCGCCTCCTCTGACGCGCACCAGCAAGGCGGGCAAAGGCCGCTCGAACACAATGAGTCAGCAGCCGAACGACACCACCGTTGGCGCTCGTGCGAAGACGACAGCGGCAACAAGCAGCAGCGAGGCCACGAAGCTGAAGACGAGCGGCGCCGCCGCACCCGAGCGACAGCCGCCAAGTAAGCGCGAGCACCGGGACAGCAAAGCACTCGCGATGGCGTCCATGGTGGAGGCGGAGCGGATGCGTGTGGCGCTGGACACTGTCAAGACAAAGAAGCAAGCCATCGAAAGCTGGATATTCGGTCTGCGCTTGTAAGACGTCATGTGGGCGGGCCAGTCTCTCTCTCTCTCTCTCTCTCGGTATCCCACTACCCCCACACCCGCATCCGCCCCTTTTTTTTTTCCTTCCTCCCTCCCGTTCCTCTCTGCAGTGAGAGAGAGGGCCGGCGGGGCGCACATGCACAGAAAAGTCCACCCTCCGCCTCCCTTTCTGGTTTTATTCCTCCTATTTTGTTGGCGCCGCTTAGGCGCTTTCTCAATCTCTGTGCGCGCGTGTATGTGCGTTGTTTGTATTAACCTGTGTTATCCATGAGTGCCCCCGCTCTTAGTAGCGTAACTCCCCCCATTGCCCTTTTCGTCGTTCCTTTCCTGTATTGTGTCTGACTTGATGCGCTTTTCTCTCATTTTTGGCCCCGCACCTCATCTTAACCCGCCCCGCTTCTTGTGCCGCCACATGCGTTGTGTTTGGTCCTCACGTACATACAGACACACACACACGCACACGCCGTTGTGGCCCCCACCCCACGTGCCCTCCCTCTCACCTTCCTCGTCCTCTCCCTACACCCCCATCCTCTTCAACGATGGTGCTCCGTTTTTTTTGTTGTTGTTGTTCATTCTGGTCTCCGTCGCCGTGCCTTTGTGCGGTCGTGTGCCGGTGTCTACTCGTGCAGCTCCCCAACGCTCCTGTCGATATGCTCGGGTGGTATCAAGGTCTCTGTAATTGCTCACCTTCTCCAATAGATCTCTGTCGCTCTGTGCGTGTGTGTGCGTGTGCGTGTATGTTTGGGTGTCTCCCCACTCTCCTCATACACCGCCACTCCCCTTGTCGCCTTTCCGTCTAGCACGAGTCGGTTGAGCCGACGACAGTGTCACCATTTCTTTTCTTGTTGTTTGCTGTCTTTCATGTGGCTAACGTGTGCCGCGGTGCGGCGTTTGGAGGGAGGGCGAGCGTTCGAAAAGGCGGCAGCGGCACCTTCTTCAGCATTGAGCGTGCGGGCCTCTTCCTGGCCCTCTTGTTTTTTGTTCGTTTTTCTGTCGTGCTGGTTTTCTCTTATCAGCGGTCGCTCCTCTCGTCTTCGTTCCTTTTTTTTCGTTTCTTTTCGTGCTGTTTCCGTCGTTCCCTCTCGCTTTCCGCTCTCTTCGTGTTACACACAGACCCTTCTCTCTTCCTCCCTCACATCGAAACGTGCCCTCCTCCCTCCCTCTCTCTCCATCTCTCCTTCCCTCCCGCTCCATCCACCTGCCCCCCCCCATCCATCTCTTATCCCGCTTCAGATCTTCATCTCTTCTTGGGTGCCTCGTATGTGAGTGGGCGTAGCTACGTGTTCGTGAACATGTCCCCCACACCGGTTGCATGCAACGCACGCACAGAGAACATCCGTCTCGTAGGAAGGTGAAGGCGTGCGCCCAGCGGCGTGGAAGGCCGCCGACCAACTCTCTCGCTTTCGCCTTTGGCCTTTGGTTTCCGTCTTCGCCTACGCCAGCATGTGGGTGTGTGCCAGCCTCTGTGGAGTATACACACACACACATAGATGTGTGTGTATATATATATATATATGCTGGGTTTTTTTGTGTATCACTATTCTCGTCGTACGCATTTCTCAGGCCGAAACGGTGCGACGAGGTCGGAGGTGTCGAGCGATGTCGTCATTGTACCTGTCAGCGTGGCTTCATGGGCCCCTCCCCCTTCTCTCCCGCTATCCCCGCTCTTCGTGTTTCCAGAGTAAGTCTGCCGTCCACCACGCGAGGGCCCCCTTCATGTCTCCATCCCGCCGAGACAGGAAGCTGAAAGGACGTGCAGCTCCGCACTCTCGCCAGTACACACAAGCACAGGCATATACGTGTATGGCCCTCTCGGTGTAAGCGGCTCGATCACACACGCACACCACCGACGCCCCCCCCTCCCACAAGCCGGATCGATGGACACGAATACGCGGACTCGCCCATGGCCTCCATGTGACTCCCCGTCGCTCCTCTGGCGCACGCTGGCGAAGGAAAGGAGCCAATGAACCACTTGCAGGTGGTGGTGCATCTGTGTGTAGGCTGTGTGGTATGGGGGAGTTTCTAGGGGCATGTTGTGCGCGTGCGTATGTGGTGAGAGGAGGCGGCCTTGGCGGTTGCCGTGAGTAAAAGGGGTAGAGAGGAATGGCCAACGAGTGCCGCCCCAAGGCGTCGGTCGAGGAGGACAACTTCGCACGACAGGCCAAAGGAGATGGGGGGAAGCCACGGAAGTGGAGGAGGAGGAGGAGTCATGAAAAAAAAAATTATTATATATAAGCCAAACGAAAAGACGGGAGAACTCCGCAGAGGTATTTGGCGAATGCGGCCCTTGTGATGGAGGAGGGTAGAGCGAGGGGAGGGGGGCGGTGCACATACACGCCCATCGCGGTGAAGGGGAGAGAAGAGCGCGTGCTCTGCGTTCAGTACGCTTCTTCACCACCGGCACCCTCCGCGTGCCACTGCCCCCATGCCCCCTGCAAAAAAAAAAGAAGAATTTACCGATCGCATGCACACCCCTTTCTCCCTCCTTTTCTGGCGCTGTTGCGGTGCTGTCCCGCGCAGCGCCAACAACACACAGACGCAGGACATGGCAAATGCCGGATTGCCCTCACTCACCCACCCTCGCCCTCCCTCCTTGTGCTGCATCTTCTCTCGTTTCATCCTCGGCGTTTTTTTTTTCTCTCCCTCAACCACTTCATGCCCTAACGCACGCATGCATGCACGCGTCACGTGCTGGATAAAAGCAGCTGGCTTTTTTGTCTTCTTCCGCCTTGAACCACGACCCCCACCCCACCCCACTCCTCCTCCTCCACCTCTACAGAAGCACCAAGACGCACATAGACAGTCGTGTGCTCCCTCCTTTTCTTGTTTTTCTTTTCCTCCTCCACTTCCTCAGTCTCACTGTCGTTGTGGTGCGTGCTTAGACGCCTCTCTCACAGGCACACAAGCTCTCTCTCTCTCTCTTTCTGTGGCGCTCCGCTTCCGTTATTTCAGGACTTTCTTGTGTTTGCTTCTCCGCCTCTTCTCTCGCTCTCGCCCGCCGTCCCTGCTGCACAGCACACACGCAGAGCACCGTCTTTTCACCATACACACAGCATAACCGACAGCTGCATCATGTCCGGCCACCATCACACAAGCGACCCGAACCTGACGCAGAACCAGGGCAACATGCTTGGCGATCGTCCGTGCGTGCGGCAGAGCCGCCTGTACCGCGAAGGCTGCAGCGGCAACGTGATGAAGGAGATACTCGGCCAGTCGGAGCTGTCATGGAAAACGGACCAGACAGAAGGCTGCTACGGTGGTGGCCATGTGTATGACCACAACACCGAGGATCACCGTGCGGTGCCTACCCAACAACCGCAGCAGAAGCAGCACCAACCTCCTCCTCCGCAACCGCAGCAGCAGACCGTGTCGGCCAGCACTGGCCGCGGCCTTCGTCCCGGCGCCGGCTACGCCAACCGCCAGACGTACAACATCTTCAGTGGACAGTAAGATGCCGCTACGTCGTCCTCCCCTACCCACCGTCATGTGCGCGCAGATGCGCACCGCTCATGGATGCGAGGAGAGAGGTAAAATGGAACAAATAGGCGGGAGTCGTTTGAGGACACGTCAGACTGTCTGCCCTCCCCCCTCCCCACTACCTCATACTGTGAAGCGGATAGAGTTGACGTGATGCAGAAGCAAGAGCAGCAGTACCGGCCTCCCCATCTTGGGTCTGTGTGTGTGTGTGTGTGTGTGAGGGGGAGGGGGGTATGCCGTGGCTGGCGCAATCCGATGTACTCGCTCTCTCCTCCTTCTCCCACCTCTCTTGATCTTTTACCGTGTAGCTCGTCTTTGTGGTGGCCGCCGATGCCGCTGCAGCGTGTGTGTACGTATACATGCACAAAAGATGCGTGCTGGCACAGGTACCAACTGTCTTGACACACCAAAGTCGCCAACGCAGCGTGTATTTGCTCTTTTTTTTTGAGGTGAGGTGGGGTGGGTATTTCGCCTCCCCCTCCTCCTCCCTTGCGGGCCCTCGCTCTCGTCTTTACTCCCGCCACACTCCGCTGCCCGTCATGGACGTGCTTTCCTCGATACCCTCTCGCCCTTCTTCTCTGTCGACTCAACGCTACTACGCTCACGTCATGTTTTATGGTGTGCCTCTTTCCTGCTCCTTACATTCCGCGTGCGTGGGGCTGTCCGCCGCTGGTATCGTTTCGGTAGTTGGTGCAGTTGCATATCTGAGTGTGAGTATGTGTGGGGAGGGAGACGGGGCTGGTGGCAGCGTGGCTAACAGGAGTCTCGCTCCTCGTCCCACCTCCTCTTCCGCCCGCCTCCTTGCATCCTTTCCTTCGCGACCCCTAATGCGCACATACCAATATCTGTGAGAGCGCAACCGGCGCGTGTGTCGGCGTCGAAGTCGAGAGAGCAGAACAAGAAGCGGCGGAGAAGGGGAAGGCCAACGCTGCGGCGATGGTAGGAGGCATACAGACCCCCATCGACGGCAGCGCAGAACAGTAAATCATGTATACATACAAATCTATATTTATATCTATCTATGCGCCTATTCTGATGCCCGCCAGTCAGCATGGTTGGCCGTCGAACGCACCACGGAGAGGCGTTTTGTTGGGGCTTTTTTTTTGGTTTGCTTTGAGGGTTTGGGGGGGGTTGTGTGTCGGCAGCTGCATGTTTGCTCTTCTTCTCCGCTCGATGTGTGCGTTTGTGTGTGTATGTGTGTGTGTGTGTGTTGCGGGGCAGGGAGTGGGGCTGCCAGAGAGCGCTCGTCGACGCCAACAGAAAAAAGGCCGCTGAGGGGGGCCGCGGTGGTAAAGTGTGGGTGGCGTTGTCCTCCTCCTTTGTTTGGGTTTCTGTGTTACGCTTACCACTGTACAGAAATAACGAGAGGGAAATCACGTCTCGAAGACAGCAGAGTCCACGCACGCACTGGCAGACATGCACACACACCCTACATGTGCGCCTCCCCATGATGTGTGGTGGTTCCATGTGATATCCAGACGGCCTGTATGCGTTGCTTTCGCGTGCTTCTACTATCCTCTAAAGCGATGCTCTCTGAATACGGAGACAGTTGCAGACGAGGAGGCGCGGAAAAGGCGAGAGACGCCAAAACAAACCATCACGAACGTCTGGCAGGGTGAACACACATGGCGGAGCGAGAGTGGCTGGCATGCTTTGCGTTCCCTTGTCCTTCTCTTACACCCGCCTCCACCACCGCAGCGAGCCAGAGAGGAACAGATGAGGAGGGCGGAAGGGACGCTGTTCACGCAGCATCACGCGCGCGCTCCCTTCATGGGTGCATTTGTCGGTGTCTGGATGTACGGGCCCCAACGTGGCTGTGTGCCACACGTACCATGTGATGGCGCACATGTCAACAAAAATCGAAGCACAACCCCCCACCCACCCACCCCACACACACCTTCCCTGCTCCCTTTCTCCGTTCTTATTCGACCTCTTGTACTATGTCCATTGTCTTTCACCGCGGCAATGGTGTGTCAGTGAACCTCCTCGCCTCCTTCCCATTTGTGCGTCGTCGCTGCGCGGTGTACGCTTGCCGTCCCACTGCTCTTTTTTAGCGAGTGAAGACGGGCACGGGTGCGGGTCTCCGGCGTCGATGTCTGTGCACTATGTCGATGCCTTCATGCGCGCGGCCCTCAGGGAAGCCGAGCTGGCGCTTGAAGAAGGCGAAGTGCCCGTTGGCTGCGCGCTGGTGCGCACGGACGCCAATGAGACGGTGTACGCGAAGCTCGCGCTCCAGTCGTCAGACGCTGTTACCAATGCGCCACCTCACGCAGCCTCGTCGCTCCGCTGCGACCAGCTGGTCGAGTCGTGCATCGCTGCGCGCGGCCGTAATCAAACCAATCTGCAACACCATGCTCTGGCCCACGCTGAGTTCATCGCCGTTCAGAAGCTTATCGATGACGCAACGAGAGGCGGAGACGGAAGCGCGGGTGCAAGTTCAAGTAAAGCCGGTGCTGGCGAAGGAGAGAAGGAACTAGTTGAGGACGGGAAACAAAACGGATTGACCTCCTCACCAACTACCCCGCCACTGTCCGGCCTGGCTGATTATGTCCTCTACGTCACCGTTGAGCCGTGCGTGATGTGCGGTGCGATGCTTTTGTACAACCGAATCGCTCACGTCTTTTTCGGCTGCCGCAACCCGCGCTTTGGCGGCAACGGCACCGTGTTGGCGCTGCATGCATCGCCCTTTCCACAGCAGCGGCTGCGGCGGCAGCCGTCGCAACCAGATCAGCCAGCAGCCAGCACGCCACGCTTCGCGGGTATGTCGAAGGGCTCGCCCAGCGTTGATGAGGGCGGGATCGTCTGTAGTGGGGAGTGGTGGCCCGGGTACGTGAGTGAGGGCGGTCATACCGAGGCAGAGGCCATCAGCCTCCTCCAACGTTTCTACGAGCGCGAGAACCCCAACGCACCGGGGCACAAGCGCCGCCGGAAGGCTTGAGGCTATTCCATCTCTCCCTCCTTCTCTCTCAGCCTCTCCTCCTCCCGGAGCGCGTCTGCGTGTATGTCTGTGGGAGTGAAGTGAAAGTAATGATTGAGGCAACTGCTCTGAGAAAGCGAACAACAGCCGCACACCCGAAAATACAGCGAATCACAACACATACACACAGTGAAGATGTACGTGCAAGACGTGTGGCATCACCGTTGGTGGGTCGGACTTCGCCTTTTTTTGTCCCCGCTCCCTCTCTTGGGCACTGCTGGTACACGTGACGCTCCTGCGCTAGCGCGGCATGCCTCGCGCGTCTCAGTGTCGCTCTTCCTGCATCTTCCCTTGCTGCCAAAGAGCTTCCTCTGCGCCCCTCTTCCTCACCTCCGCTGCCGCCTAAACGCATACCCTCGCCTCCACACGTACGAGCAAACGCGCGCAGCCTCTATGTCTGCGTGTGTTTGTGTGTAGTCCTGATAAAATCGACGATATCTGCACTCCCTCTCTCCCATCCCCCACCCCCTTGCGCCCTCGGGCGCCGTCTTCGCCAGATGCTCCCTTCGGCTGCCATGTTCTTTGCAAAAGTGATCTTCCTCGTGGGCCTCTTAGTCTTCTTCTTCCACACGGTGCGCTTCACTTGCTGCGCCACCTTCACGGCGGTCACCCCGATGTCCCCTGCCGTCCAGCTCTTCAACAAAGCCTATGCGGAGGAACTCAAGGCATGCCTTCAACGGTATTAGCTGCTTGTGTGCCGAGGTGAGGTGGCTGAGGAAGGGCGTCGACAACTGCAAGTGCTAACTTCGCACCTCATTGTCACCGAAGGGACTCCATCGAGAGCGGTGTCGCACACGCACACGCTTCTCTCGTGAGATGAACGTGTAGGTGTGTAGGTGTGTGTACGTCTACGGTGCTGTGGTACGGCTGTCGCTGCCTCGCCTTGCCGGCGCTCACAACATGCGCGCGTACGGCCAATGCTACCTTGGCTGTAGTCGTACTGGTGCTGCTGTTCTTGTTTTTTGTTTTCGGTGTTTAGTTGCTATTTGGCTTACTCCGTCTAACGCTCTGGCGCCGCGTCTGCGCGGTGGAAGGAGTGAGCCATGGAGAAAGGGGGAACGGCGAAAGGCAGGAGTAGGGCGGCTGCTCCACTCGTCACGTTCCGTGTCGTGGGACGTGCTAGTGCCATCACCTACGCACATGCACATGCGCACAGAGCCCTCCTCCCCTCAGTCCTTCTCCTCACCGCTACTCCTTCCAATGCCCTTCTCCAACGGAACGCGGCAGCCCACGAAAGGAGAGAAGGAGCCCGCGTCGTCTCTCTCTCTCTCTCTGCGGGGCACGAAACGGCAAAAAAAAAAAAAATCCGACGCACACACGCATGCATGCGCACACGTGTACATGCATGATTCACTTATGTGCGTTTTCGGCGAGTGCTGCTTGCATGCTCGTACCCCACGCCGCCTCTCCTCTCTACCCCTCAGCCCTCTCGCTGCTTGCCAAGGCAACATCCACCGGCACCTCCCCTACACTACGCCATGCACTTCATTTTTGTCTATACCCCTCCCTGTCTTTTACCCTGGCCTGCTGCGTTCGTCGTCGTCGCCTTCCCACCTCATCGCCCCCTTCTCGCTCTCCAACGCGTCTTCAGTAAAACTCCGCCATCGCAGATCATTTCCTTTGTGCCATAGAGGCAAGCAACTCGTCCCGTGACGCTCTGGTGATCCGTAATCTCTTACACGATTTCCCCCTCCCCCTTCCTCCCTTTCCTTCCTCCCAACACGCACACGCATCCGCACCCCTTTCAAACAATCCGTCGCATCTCGCGTACGAAAGGAGTCTGTGTGGAGTGGCCTCACCCTCTCTCTTCCCCTTCCAGTCTTTAGCTGTTCTTGCCGTTGCTGTTGGTTCCCCCTCCCCTCCCCTCTCTTCCCCTCTCTTCCCCTCCTCCCACTCCCTCCTCTCTTCTTCCGGATCCTTCCTCATTTTCCCCTCGCCACAATACCACCCCCACCCCCTTCAATTCGATTGTGCGCGCCACCTTCTCTCTCCCCTCCCCCTTCTTCTCTTTTGCATCTCTTTCTCACCACCCCACCCCACCACCACCACCACCCTGCTCGCACGCATGTCCAGATTGCCAAGCACCGCATCGGACAACGAGCCCGCACATCTCACGCAAATGGAGGACGAACGTTACCGCAAGACCCTCATCGAGGGCTTCATGAGCGTGCCCGAGGTGGAGGGCGACGAGGGCGCAAGCAATGGAGACCCCTCCTGCCAGCAGAAGGACCAGAAGGCGCAGGAGTACGTCGAAATGGACGATGATGACGACATGACTGTCGTCCGCCTCGCCGCCGGTGAGCTGAAGGAGAACACAAACATCTACAAGTCCGCCTTCCATGTCTTCAAGGCAAACGTCGGCACCGGCGTGTTCCTCCTGCCCACCTTCTACCCCGACGCAGGCTACGTTGTCTCTGTGATTCTCGGCGTCCTCATCGGCGCCGCCGTCGTGGACTGTACGCGGCTGCTGATGGACGTGAAGATCAAGATCAACCGCAGCGATGTGACCACCTACTCGCAGGTGTGTCGCTACGTGTGCGGCGCCGGATTGGGCTGGTTCTTGTTTGTTGCCATGTGCCTTGCGCAGTTCGGCTTCTGCCTCATGTACACCCAGCTGTTTGGCGACACCATGGTTGAGCTCGCCAACTTCAAAGGCTCCAAGTACTTGTGGGTGTCGGTGGTGTTCTTCCTGTGCTTCCCCATGACCTGCTTCTCCGACAACCTCTCGCTGCTTGCCATCGCCTCCATCATCGCCACCGTCAGCGTCTTCTACTCGCTCATATGCTGCTTCGTAATGTCGCTCGTGCAGCTCAGCCAGGATGGTGTTCACCCGGGCTGCGACGTCGCCGGCAACCGCATCCCCGTGGGCTGGTTCAACAACCTTGCCAACAACATGATGGTGCTGGAGGGCATCGCCATTATCCTGCCCGTGCACGCCGCCTGCACGCAGAAGCGGCTGGTGCCCAAGATGGCGACCTTGGTCATCACCGGCGTCATTGCTTGGTACATACTGTTTGGTCTGACCGGCTACCTCGCCTACGGTAACTCCATGACCACCTCGCTGGTGGCCAAGATGGCGCACTCGCCGTGGGGTACAAGCGTGCGCGTGTTCTTTGCGTTGAACCTCGTCTTCACCTACCCGGTGCAGTTCATGTCAGCAATGCAGCTGATTGACCAGACGGTGAGGTGCAAACCGCGTAGCTGGATGGGTATTGGTCTTCGTCTGCTCATCAATCTTGTGATCTGGGCTCTGGCCATGGGGATGCCGACCTCGGCTGTCAACACCGTCGTCGCGTTCGTCGGCGCGCTGCCGTCGGTGTGCATGGTCATGATCATCCCATCGATCCTCGCCATGCATGTGAAGTACGCCGTGGAGCACCCCGATGCGGACCGCAACACGTTGCAGTACTGGAAGAAGATCTTCGTTACGGCGCCGTGCTTTACCTTCAAGCGCATCCGCTGCTACGTGTACCTTGTCGTGGCAGTGCTCATCATGGTCATCGGCACATACAGTATCGCCGAGACTCTATAGAGGGGGGGAGGGGGGAAGGGCGATCGTGTTTTGAGCCGCCGTCCCCTCCTGATGTGCGCGTAGAAGTGTGAGTGTGTCAGTGTACGTCTCTGCCCGGCCGTTGCACAGCTCTCGCATTTCTCCGTTGGTGCACGAATGTAAGCCCCTTGATGACGAGGGGGGGCGCGCACACGCGCCGCCATGCACGGTATCCCCCAGGGTCCAGTGGGCCCCACTCTGTTTGGGGTGGAAGCCAAGCAGCCCCCTCCCCCTCTCCTCCCCCATCCCCTGCCAATGCCGAACCGCCTCTGCTGGCGACGTGGTCACGTGCCTACGACGTGGGGAGGTCGAAGCGATGCACCGCTACCGCTGTGTCGGCGCACATGTCCCGGACATGGTGGCGGCGCGGCGGCCTGCGGCAGCGAGCACACCTCTACGCCGTCCCTCTGACAGGCGAAATGCCGGCGCAATTCGAACGCATCCCATCCGGCCATCACTGCCTGCTGGCGGTGAGGCGGGCCTGCGACGCGTGGAGGTCGGGTAGAGCCTGAGGCAGGGGCCGTGCTCAGGTAGCTGGGTCGGCGCACTGCTGTAGCGCGTGTGTGTCTACCGATACCCCGCGCCACGCGATGAGGTCTGTGGCAGGGCTGGTCGGGAGGGGGCCGGTTCAGCGTGGCGGTCTGACCCCATGCTGCGCACCGCAGAGAACGGACACACGCGCACACATTTAATGAAATTCGTTTGTGTTGCCGTTGGGCGTTGTCGCGGTTGCTTTACTATTTTCTCTTTGCTCAGTAGAGTGAGCGTCGATGCCGGCGCAGCCCCGCCCCCTCACGTTGACTCCTCGGTGTTTCTTTTTTTTTTTTCGGAAGCCAATGGCACGCGCGTGCGTGGTGGTTTTTTTTTTTCGCGGGAGGGGGGGCACACCGGGGAGGGAGATGAGGGGAGGGGCCAGCGATCGTGCCTTGGACATTGGTCAAGGTGGCGTTGACAGCGGTGCCGCATGTGCACACACACACACGCACGCACACACACCTGTATATGGGAAAATGTGCATAGGTGTGCTCCGATGTACATGTGCATGTATTGGTGTGCGTGTGTGGCATATACATATACACGTATGTATGTGTGCGTGCAGGTGGACGCGACCTTTTTTTTTCTTGCTTGCTTTTTCTTTTTTTTTGCTTTACGTCTCTCTCTATTTCTATATATGCAGTGCTTGCTGATGAACTCAACACGTAGAAGGTACACGCACCGACATCCGTGTGCGCACGCACTCGCGGAAGGTTATGCGCCGCGAATGTGAACCCGGCATGCGTGTGTATGTGTGTGTTCTGTCCAATCAGAGATTCCCTCATCTCTCCTCTGCTCTCCCTCTCGTGACACGATCTACATGTTCTTCGCAGTAGTGCACTGCCAACACACGCGCCATGTCGCGTGTGCGCATTCTCAACCTACCAAACGACTGCACGGAGGAGCAGCTGAAACAGCACCTCCTGCGCACGGCGCCGCGAGAGGCTCCGCTGCTGGAGATCACTGACGTGCAATTTATTCGCAGACCCGCCACGGCCGCGGACCGGGATCACCACCACAAGCATCAGAAGCAACGGCAGGGCTCCGGCGGTGCAGTCGCAGCAGCCAGGGCCCCCAAGATGATCCTCCGCATGGCGTTCGTCGGCTTCCGCACCTCAGCGGCGGGGCACTTTGTCGCCCAGTACTTTAACAGCTCCTTCTTCCGCAGCTCCCGTCTGAAGGTCGAGCTGGCGAAGGGGCTCAACGAGGTGGGCATTACGCTGAATCAGCTGCGCAAGCAGCAGCAGCAGCAGGAAGAGACGAGCGACCGAAAGAACAGCAGCAAATCGGGAGCTGGCGCTGCCGACGGTGCCCACGCCTCCGGGCTCACCTCGTCCACGACGTCGCGTGAGCAGGCGACGACTCGCAAGCGTGTGCGCGACGATGACCGTGAGGATGGGCAGAAAGACAGCGACACCGGCGCCACCTTAGCGGACGGCCTCGCACGCCGTCAGCGTGAGTTTGTAGAACTGCGAAGCAAGGCGACTGAAGGACCCACGTGGGCAGCAGAGGTGCTGCTGGCTCCGGATACCTCGCCAACAGCTGCGGCAGGCGAGGATGAGCAGAAGAATTCCGCTATGGACAAAAAGACGCAGCAGCATCGGCGGCGCCAGCAAGCCGAGAGGCATACCGCTGACGGCGGAGACACCAACGACGACGACGAGGCTGAGCAAGAGCGTCGGGCCCTGTTGCGGCAGCAGGCGCTGGGGGAAGTGAGCGACATGGACTTCCTGTCCGGACTCGCTGTCCCCCCGACGCACAGCGCGGTGGATGCGGAAGTGACCGCGCAGCGAGAAGATGGTGCGGACGACGTCGCCTCCCTGCGCGATAATGATGTCGACGGGGACATCCCTGCTACTGCCATGAATGCCGCTAACGTTACGAATCCGGGGACGAAAGGTGTTGACCATGACGCCGCGGCCATGGCGCAGGAGGCGCAGGAGGAGATCGCGCGTGCGTCGCACCGCATTCGCCTTGGCAACATCCCGTACATCGCCACCGAAGAGCACCTGAAGCAGTTCGCCGCCTCCCTCGTGGGACCCGTGGAGGCGGTGCACATCCCCCTCACCAAAGACACGCGGCAGAACAAAGGTGCCGCCTTCGTGCGCTTTTCGTCGGCCGAGGACGCGGTGCGAGCGCTTCAGTTGTGCCGCGGCGCCATCCTCATGGGTCGCCTGCTCCGCGTCAGCGCCGCCGAAGAGGACCCCCACAGCAAGCGTGTGATGGAGCGAGAAGCTGCGCTCGCCTCGACGGCAGCCGCTCAAGCAGCCGATGGCGCACTGAGCAGGATGAATCTTGCTGGGTCCTCGCAGTTCAAGAAGCAGCGCGAGGCGGATCGCCGCGACAAGGGCGGCGGAGGCGGGCAAATGACGTGGAACACAATGTACATGAACAGTCACGCTGCCGTGGAGACGGTGGCGCAGCGGCTTGGCGTGCGGTCGGAGGATGTGGTCGGCGTCGGTGCCAAGGGTGCCGCCGTGCGCGCGGCCATCGCAGAGGCGTACCTGACGAGTGAAGTGCAGCAAGTGCTGAGCGACGAAGGGATCGCCTTTGATCTTCTAGAGGGTGCCACGCAGAACTTTCTGAAGTCGCGGTCGAACACAACCATTCTCGTGAAGAACCTCCAGCTGAAGGACGGCAACGATGCAGCGGAGCTCACAAAATTGTTTGTGCGCTTCGGCGTGCTAGAGGCGTCGGCCTTCCCATCTGCAGGGATGTTTGCACTGTTCCGCTACACGCACCCGCAAGACGCCCGCATCGCCTTCACGCGACTCTCCTACAAGCTTTTCAAGACAGCGCCGCTGTTCCTCGAGTGGGCACCGGTAGGGGCGCTGATGGAAGACAGCGAGGGCGGCAGCGCGCCGGCTGTAGCTGCCTCGGACCTAGGGCTGACGGCTGGCCCATCCGCTGACGGCGATCCTGACGCCGACACCGGCGGCTCTGTTGCCGCTGCGGTCGCCAAGGCGATGGTGTACACGCTGTTTCTCACCAACATCCCCTTTCAAACCACCGAGGACGAGCTGCACGCCTTCCTATTGGATGCGTGCCCACGACTGGCCCGCGCGCCAGAGGCGCTCATCAAGCGCCTCGTCCTCCAGCAGGAGCAAGGCCGAGCCTTCCTCACTGTGGCGGACCAGAGCACGCTGGCCTACTGTGTGTCGAAGCTCAACGGCAAACCCCTGGCGGGCCGCACTCTGTCGTGCGTCGTCAGCAAGCAGACCGCGCAGCTGCAGCAGCAGGCACGTGTGGCAGACACCACCGCCACACCACAGGGTACCACCAGACGGTGCGCTGGAACTGACGCGGACGATGACAATGACGATGAGTCCGACCCCACAAAGACCGCCGTCCTCGCTCGCCGTCGCGCCGGTGGCGCGAATCCAGACAACGGCGGAAGTGGCGCCATCTCGAATCCCGCATCTGTATTGAAGGTGCCGCCTGGCAGCGACCCGCAGAAGCTCATCGTCAAGAACCTCCCCTTCGAGGCGACCGAGAAGGACGTACGCGAGCTCTTCTCCGCCTTTAGCGAGATCCGAACCGTGCGTGTGCCGCGCAAGAGCCACACCTTCTCCTCTCACCGCGAGAACAACCATCGTGGCTTTGCCTTTGTGGAGTTCCTCTCCGAGGCCGAGGCGGCACGCGCGCTGGAGACGCTCAAGGCAACGCACCTGTACGGTCGGCATCTGGTGCTGCAGTACGCGAAGCTGGGCGGGTAGTCGGCCAGGGAACGTTGTGCCCACGTGTCGTCTTGGGTCCGCTCACGAACCGCGCGTGCCCTCGAGGCGTTCGCCTCTGTTCCGCCTTGTCTGCCTGTTCGCTTGGTTCTCTTCGGGTGGGAGGGCAATGAACTAAGAGCGCATCGTTTAAGCACATGTGTAACCGATCAAGCCGTTGATAGTAAAACATAAAACGAAGGAATGGATGGGGTAGAGAAAGAGAGACGCACACACCCATGCACACGCGGACGCATGCATACATGCACTATGTACACCTATACCTCTCTCTCCATCTCTCTCTCTATCCCCTCACCTCCCCCCCCCGCCTTTCTCTTCCAACTGCTGTGTCGCGCGTATGGGCACTCGTGTGTCTGCGCATGTGAAGCAGCACTGCATTCCCATCCACTGGCACACACACACACACACACACACCGAGAGAACAAAAAGGAAGCGAAGGTTACTTACGGTCGCTGGTTGTTGTAGATGAAGGGGCAAGGGCGCGAAGCTCGTGGTGCGCACGCGAACGCCTCCTCACAAGGTGCCGATCACGCACCTCTTTTGGGATCAGTGCGGAGTGCTGGGCCTCGTGCAGACGTGCCGTGAGGCCTGAGGACACTCTGCGCGTGCATGTGCACTGTCTCTCTTTCTCTCTGTTGCACACCCTCGCGCCCCCAAACCTCAAGGCCCGCCTACACGCTCCAACTCGCCAAGGAGTTTCTTCGCCTATGCACTGGCCTACCCTGCCCCCTCCCAACACGTTGTACCTCCTCACTTCACCTCACCTCCTCTCCTTCTCATGCGCACAAGCACAGAATAGCAGCACACGAACACAGACACTAGCATAGCGAACGCTGCATCTCCAAACATGGAAAACCGCGTTGTGGCGCTGGCGGTGCTGGAGAATCTCATCCACTGGCCATTGCCCAACCGAAGCGGCTACGCTGCACTAGCGCGCGGGTCTGGCGAGGACGCGGAGGACGGTAGCGCCACTGCAGCGTTGGTGTCTGCCGGTGATGCCGAAGACCTCTCCAGGGAGCCGCGGCAGCGCAAGCAGGACCGCTATCGAGCCGTCCTTCTCCTGCCGCACCTGTGCCACAGGCTCGGAAGCCGATGGGCGGAGACGGAGATTGTGCCGTATCTTGTGCGATGCGCCGAAGAAGACGACCCGCAGCTGGCGCTGGTGACCGGGATGGCATTGCTCGGGGTGACGCTGCCTCGTCGCACACCGCTGGGGCCTACCATCTCGGCATCCAGCAGCAGTTCACCGGACGCATCTAGCACCTTCAGCGGCGCAACCGGCAACAACTTTGGAGCCTTCCTGTCTGTCGAGGATGTGCAGCCGGTTTGCTCGCTGCTCGCAGCCAGCAGTGCGGAGGAGACGCGGCAGTTCGCCGCACAGGTGGTGCTCCCCCACCTGTTCTTTGGTGTGGCACTCGAGCGTGATATCACGCTGGAGAGCTGGGATCTCAAGTACGTGCCACTCTCCGTGCTGCAGGCAGACATGACAACCACAGCAACGTCGATGGAGGCCAACGAAGCGGCTGAATACTTGGAAAGCGAGGACAACAACCCGAGCTGGGCTGCCGGCGCAGTGGACAAGAGGGACACCGACGGTGGCGCGTCGTCGACGGCGCGGCTTATGGCGGCCGTGCGGAAACAGCTACTACGGAAGCACCGGCTCACCATGAAAGCGAGGGCCGCCGCAGCGCGCGCGTCGTCCACTGTCAGCGGCAAGGACTCACACACATCCTCTTCAGCAACGGAGGTCACAGACCCTCACACTCCTACGGAAGAGGACGTTCGCAAGCGCTGCTACGACCTTGCCTTAGAGGACGAGTCCGTGCAGTTCCTGTGGAGCGGGGGCTACGCTGCCCTCACAGGGCCGTGGCTCTTTGACGGCAGCGGTCGCCTCGCCTCCCTCTGGAACGATGTGAGCGACGCTTGTGGACGGTGCAGCAGTGGCAGCAGCGCCTCTGCCTGTCGATTAATGGCGAGCTTTCGCTGCTTCCGCAGGCATCGCCGTCGTGTGGACAACGGGCAGACGCTTCGAGGGGAGCCGCTAGCAGCCTGCCTGCCGCTCTCTGGCGCTGATTTAGACCTCTACGGTGCCGCCTACGCCTCGGATGCCGACAGCGGCAGCGGTGACGACTTCTTCTCTGTAAATGTGCGAGCGCGGGCGTTGGTGGCGGGCCTTGTCCGGTGGATGGGCGCACTGGCTCCGCGTGCAGCCGCTGCAACTGCCACGTCCCCGAGCGCCGATGCGGGCACGTCCAGGTCCGCGCGGCTGCACGCGGACGGCAGCCTCTCCCTCTTTGACTACCTGTGCTGCAATGAACGCCGCGATGTGCTGCGATGCCGGTGGCGCTCGCTGATCAAGATACTTCAGGGATTTCTGGAGTCACCGTACCCCGGACCGGTGGCGGCGGCTGTGGAGACGGTGAGCGGGTTGCTGCATGCCATCCAAGCAGCACTGTGGGAGGCCGAACAGCAGCAGCAACAGAGGGCCAAGTCAAGCAGCGCCGGTTCCTGTGCAGACCCTCTGAGAAACAAGGCCACCTCGATAGATGCGGGTGCGGAAGTGGATGCATGGTCAGGGATCCGCGTACCGGCTGAACCGCTCCTGACCACGGCGGAGCTGCAGACGTTCATGCACCGCATGACGCGCCGCCACGTGGCATATTGCATCGCCGCCGCCGTGTCCGCGCGCACAGTGTCGATGCCGACCTCCCCGACAGCCACATCGATGAAGGTGCTCACGGACAGCATGGGCCGCCTCATGCGCTCAGCGCTGGCCGCGGCGCAGGAACTGCTGGCCGATCTTCTTCTGCGCCACCACGTTCTCATGAAACTTGACGTGTGCAGCGCCACAGCATCAACAACGACGTCGGAAAGCCCTCACCACCGGTTGAGCCTGGGCGCTAGCTGCATGATGCTGCAGGTCGGTGTCGGCCCAAGCGAGTCCCGTCTCGCTTCGTACAGCGCGTGGGACGTCAGCTTCGCGTCTGTGAGCACCACCGCGGGTGCTGTCAGTGCTGCTACGCCTAACATGCCCGATGACGCCACCTTCCTTATGACGACCACGCCCGCCGCTGACGGAAGGGCGGAGAAAGGCAGCGCCAAGTGGCTGCCTGGAACCCTCAACGCCATCTCCGCCTTTCGTCTCCACCGACTTGTGCGCCGTGCGCTGCTGCGAGCGCTACCGTTGTGCGTCGATTTTCCGTGCATCTTCTACTCCTGCGCATCGACACGCGCGCTGTCGAGCGCAAGCACCAGCGGCACGTCCGCATCCGCCGCCAGCGTCTTCTCCCTGTCGGCGGTGTGTCCAATGCTGCTGCAAGTGTTGGTGCCGCCCAGTGCCCTTTCCCCGCTGCTGAACGTGCTTCGAGTCACCGTCGAACTCCAGCATCAGGCGGAAAAGGACCACGCGGCTGATGAGAAGCACGCAGGTGAGGCGGCAGCGCCGACGCCGTCCACGCGCCACGTCGATCCTGCTGGCTCGACCATGATGGCACCGGCCCTGTGGGCTGCCATGACCGCCGCTGGCAGCGTGCTGCAGCTCGACACCGCTGCGGCAGAAGCGCCGTCCGCAGTAGAAGAGAGCCCCGCCTCCGTAGACTTCGCTCTTCTCGAAGCCGCTCTTGATGCAGTGCAACGCCTCATGGCCGAGGCAGCCGTACAACTCTCCGCCGCTCCGCAGATCGGCTCGCTCCGTAGCGCATCAGCACCGGTCATTGTTGCCGGCGCACCCCCCTCGCACATTCTCGACGCCGTGTGCGCACAGCTCTTCATCCTCCTCGCCGCCTGTCTGCGCTGGGTGCCGCGCTACCCAAACTGGAAGGCGCGGTGGTTGATTGCGCAGCGACTGCCACGACTGACCGCCACCTTCGGTCTGCTTATCGTCCGCATGTCCTCACTCGCCGAGGGGGCCGATGTGTCGGCCGCCCGTGGGCCCACAGCGCATCAGCTGCGCGCACAAACTTGGCTGACGCACACGCTGCACCTCCTTGCATCTCTCTGGACGTGCGACGCGCAGTTTGGGACGGCGCCGCTGCATGACCTGGTGGACGACGAGGAGGTCGAGGTGCGTTGCATCGCAGCGCGATGCGCGGCGCGGTGCTTCGGTGGTGCAACGGAGGCGGTGCTCCGGCTGAGCTTTTCGGCCGGAGCTGGTGATGAGAAGGCGCGCACAAAGGCACGCTTCACCTCGCAGCAGTCTTCGCTTCTCCCTTCGCTATGCGAGCCTCTCTTGCAACTACTGGACGTCATCGCGCAGTGCGTCCTTGTCGCCGCCAGTGACGGCGACACACGCGTCCTCTGCCGCTCTGCCGAGGCCCTCGCGGGGCTATCGCGAACCTTGAGTCTCTTGGTCGTTGCAGACCCGTCATCGGCGACACGGTCCGCCTCCTCCACATCCACGAGAAACGAAGAAGAGTCGCCTGTGTGGGCCCGCTACCTGCACTCCAACACGGACACGCTCCTGCGGCTGATGACTGACAACAGGCCGACAGTGCAGCTGGCCCTCGTCTCTCAGCTCGCGGACCTGCTACTGATGCACATGCGAAAGCCTCCTCACGAGAAGCGGCAAGGGCAGTCTCGCAACGGGCGGGCGCAGAGTCAGCTGATGGGTGACGAGAGCGACGCTTCGTTCATTTGCGGGCCCGACGAGGACGGGGAGGAGGGCAGCGAAAACGACGCAGACGCGCCGCACCGCAGCCCCGACGAGGTGCAGTACGACGCCCTTCTTCAGTGCCTTCGGCAGCTGTCCCAGCACGAGCTGTGGCGGTTGCGTGAGCAGTACGCGCTGCTCCTAGCCCACCTCTGCGGATGCCTGCTGCTGACAGCCGCCGCTGCCCCCGCGCCTGCGCCGCATGGACGACACGCAGATGCGCAGCGGATTTCCTCCATGGACTTTAGCGCCGTCAATGCCGGGCGCGTGTCTGGCGAGGGCGGCACGGACGAGACGACGCGCTGCTCCGTGACCGATGCCGCTGTAATGGCTCAACAAGGCGGTGCGGACGCCGCCTTGTGGGCACACACGCACCCGTTATACCAACTCGCTCGAACCGAGCTGCTGACGTTGCTGGTGGCGGTGCTCTTCGACAAGGTCAAGGCAGTCCGCGACGCTGCGCTCGACGCGGTGGAGCGGATGTGTGTGCAACTCGCTGTCGCGAGCAGCCGGAGTGCAGCCAGCACTAGTGTGGGAGGCAGCGGCGGAGCGAGGCAGGGCAGTGTCGGAAAGCGATTTGGCGCGGGCTACGAGACTGAAGGCGTCGACACCTCTGCCGATGCCGTCGCCGCCGCCTCCGGCTCCCTCAACGCGAACACATTCGTTGACGACGTGCTCTGGCCACGCATCTACGCCCACGCGCCCGCGTGGGAGACTTACCTAAGCCGGAGTGCCCTCTTGCGCATAGCAATGCGGCTGCGGGTGGACAAGACATCCGCTTTCATTCCACTGCTGGACCAACTCGCCCGCGATCCGGTGCTGAACGTGCGCTTGGTGGTAGCAAAGACTATCTTGGAGGTGCTCCTGGTGAGCGCACCCGAGGTGCACGCCATGACGACGCCGGCGCTGTTTCTGGAGGCAAAGGATGGCGAGGTTGCAAGCTCCAGGACGTCGACGCCTACGCCTATGTCCTCCTACAAGCCAGAGCTGCCCTCTGGCACCATAGCGTACAGCATCTTGATGAACAAGCCCGTAACTCTGCTTCTTGCTGGCAGCGGTAGTGGGAATGGTCGTGCTGCAGCAGTCGCGGATGTCGTGCTGCCGCCCCTTCAGTTCGATGAGGTGGAGCGCGCCGGTGTCATTCTCCAGATCCTGCGTCAGCTGCTCAAGGACCCCAGCGCGGACGTGCGTGATGAGGCGGCCAAGGCGCTGAAGGTGTGCTTTTAAGCGCGAATACATACATGGTGAGGGCACGTGCATCGATGTGTGTGTATATGGGTGCGCGCGCGCCTTTCCGCCTGCATCCGCTTCACCACCGATAGATAAAAAGGCACAACGCTCATGGCTTGGCGCCCCTTTCTTCGTTGCCCTTGTACAGTGAGTGGGCGGCAGACGCACTCGCTCACGTCGGCGTGTATGCGTGTGTGTGTATGTGTGTGTGTGTGTGTGTGGGTCTGTGTGTGTGTGGGGGGGGGGGTCTGTGCTGGTGTTTGGCCTCCCTCTCTCGCTCAGTACACTGTCGCTGCCAAAGATGGTGAGGGAGGCGTTGCGGCGCACTCTCTGCAGTGACGAAGCCCCTTGTCGCCCATGCACCCCCACATCCCACTTGTTTCTCTCTCCCCCTCCCCCCTTCCCCTCATCCTCTTCCAGGCACGGGCACACACACACACACAAACGTATGCATGCAGGCAAGCGTCGCCGACAGCACACCGTTTCTCTTTGGATCTGGCGCGCTCAGAGGCACATTGGCGTGCCCTCTATACGCTTGGCATGTCTGCCGCGGACACACGCGCCAGAGACGTTACGCACTGGACGCAGCAACCATTTCATCGACCATCTTTTCGCATTCCGCTAGTGCTGTCCTCGTCATCGGTCCCCGCACTCTCGGCCGCACCGCGATCTGCGCCGCCTGCAGCAGTCGTTGAGGCGGCACCGAAAACAGCGCCGCACCACGAGGATGCACACGAGCAGCCGCGAGAGTGCCACGGCCACTCATTAGACAGCGGCGTGCACAATAATCGCTGTAGAGCAGAGGCTGCGGCGCGTGTCACGATGAGCGAAGCCCAGCTGCACGAACGGGTGCGTCAACTCGAGGAAGAACTGCGCGCAGCGCACCGTCAGCGGCACCATCAGAAACGGCAGCAGCAGCATCAAGGCGACAGAGAGGCAGATTGCGCATCGCCATGGCGTCCTCGAGCTTCTGCCGCTTGTCAAAAGGGCGGCAATGACAAGAAGAGCAGCGAGGGGGCACCCCACACGGCAACATCCGCGGGCATCACAGTGGATGTGGAGGCGAAAGCAGGCGACAGCGAGGCCCCTGCCAACTTGATGCGTAAATCGGATGCACGTCTGGCTTTGCCCACCGCAGCACTACTGCAGTCTCGGAAGTACCAACCGTCACAGCGTCCTCTGCAACTCCCTCGGCCCCCTCCGCGGCTGTCCCTGGAGCATCTGCATCACGACATTCTACACTGCGCCAGCAACGTAAAACGCTTGATGGAAAACGAGCACGAACTGCGCCGCGTCGTGCGTGACGTGCTTCTGGAGAGGTTGGGCATGGAGGGCTCGCACGTGGAGCCGCCGCTGCGGCTATGCACCGAGGACAATGCAGAGGTGACGGCATCGCCATTTTGTGCAGTAGCATCGGCGTCGGCGCCGCTCTCTTCGTCCGTCGAGAGCACCGAGCAACTCCGATGCACTCACGACGCCGGGCCGCGAAGCATGCGCGCCTCCAATGTGGATGACGATGCCGGCTCATCACAGCCGACGTGGTTTATGCCGTGGCTGAAGCACCTGCGAATGGAGCAGGAGAAACAGCTTCGCCAGATGCGAGAGATGCTGGTCGTCGTGCGTCGCTCGCTATCTCCCGATAGCTCTGATGAGGACGCGCGAGCGTCCTCCTTGATGAGGACTACGGAAGAAGCAAGGGATGGCACGCGCACAGCAGAGCCACCGCACGCGTTACTGTGGCAGCGACACCGCTGCCTGCTCCCGCCGGACCGCCCCGAAGCGGTCGAGGCGTGCTCGACGCTGCTGGCGATGCAGGAGATGTTGCAGACACAATCGACGCAGCTGGTGCGCTTGGAGAAGCTTTTGCAGGAAACTCTCATCCCCGACACGGCGCGTCGCACAAGTCACGGTGCGGGCGCCTTGCCGCTCCCGTCGCCGAGCGCGCATCAAGTAGAAGCAGCAGCAGCAGCCCGTGCCCATCACACCGTGCACCGATCTAGGAGCAACGACACCGTCCTTCCTACTCTCACCTATACTGCCGCCTCTCCCGAAAAGAACGGCCGTCGGGCTGTGCCGTCCTGCAGTGGTTACAACGCGGATGTGCCGGCGGCGGCAGCAGCAGCGGCGACATCATCTCGGGTATCGACTTGTGTCTCTGCTCCCTCACCACCCCCCGTCTGCACCCCGAAAAACGTACGCCCTGCGGCGGCGTTCACTGATGGCCACACACACACGCGCAGCCACCAGCAGAATCAACCGCAGCTGGACGCTATTCAGCGCGAGATCGATGACCTTTGCCACTTTCTCCGAGAAACCCTTACTCAGCAACAGGCACAGCCAACGCCGCAACCACATAATCCGCTCAACAAGACCGGAAGCGATGTTCGTGTGAACGGACAGCCCTCTGCGAGCATGCGAGAGACCAACTCGCAATACGCATCAGCCCATGCGCTGCAGTGGCAGCCGCAGCATGAAGCAGACCCTTATCTCCAAGAAGCAAGGCGCCGTCAGCAGCATCCGTCGCGCGACGTTTCTCGATCCCACACCGCCAGCGGCTATCCTCCATCCTTCTCCATGCATACCGATGATTCAATATGGAGAACGAAGCGGAAGTGAGCAAGGAGGGGAGGGATGCGAGTAACGTCGAAGCTGATGTGGACGTTGACGACAGTATCCGCGGCGAGCCGAACACGATACCACCTTCGTTGCTACGGCAGCGTGTGCGAACGATTCTGACCTCCTTCCTTGTGCACCCGCCAGCGTAAGAAAAGTTCACCTTTCTAGCTTGCTTCTCTCCGACGGAGGCGAGGGGGTGCACATGCATGCGCGTGTCGGTCATTTTCCGTGTGTGGGGTGATGATGAAGCCGCCCTGTCAGCCGTCCACTATATATATATATATATGTGTGTGTGTGTGTGTGTCTGTGTGTATGTCTGCTTCGGTGTATGAGTCTCTCTCTCTCTCCACATGCCGGTGTTGTGGTGTAATGTCGGAGATGGCGACGGGGCCGACCTAAAACTGCTTCCAACTCGCCCTCTGCTTCGCTTGCTCGGTGTTCTCTTAGATCGTAGCTCGCGCACACCTGATTCTCAAGCCACCTGGCCGAAGTCTGCGTTTCGGCTGCGCACGAGAGGGTCATCTCTCTTCCTCGTGAGTGGAAGGCAGCGATGATACGCTATGTGTGTATGTGTGTGTGTCACCTCCTCGCGCGCACAGGTCCTTGAGACCACAGCGTGGGTGGGACGGCGTCTACACGCGGCGAAGAGGGAGCTGTGGAAGTATGTCCTAAGCAGCCGGTCCAGGCCTGCCAGACTCGCACCTCCTGATGAGCCCATGCAAACTTCTCTCCTCGTTGTAGACGGTGTCTCTGTCTTCGCGCATTTTACTCCGCCTCGTCGAAAAGCATTTCAACCATATCTGACAGCCTCTCCCTCCCTTCACCTCGGTGTTCTCTCGTCACCAACATCTGCACTCATCTGCCCCTTGCATGGATGGAAGCTGGAACCACATAAGCAAGCAACAAGATGCTTCGCCTCCGCGGTGCCTGTGCTGTCGCGACATCCGTCGCCTCGGCCGCCTTGCCACGCGTGACGCACCCGGGCGGCGCCTCTTCGCTGCCGTGCATCCGTGTGGCGATGAAGACGACGGCTGTTCTTCTGCCCGTGGCACCATCGATGGCGTTGGCAGCAACATGGAACCCTCAGCGCCAGTTCCGCTTTCCCTCTGTGAACCTTCGTACTAGTCCTGTTAGCTGCGGTGCGACGCCGACGCCGACCTTCCTGCGCAGGGCACGGCTCTCCACACCCTCCTTACTCTCTCAGAACGTCATCCAGTATCGCTGGATGCGCGCGAAGAATCAACAGCAGCAGGACCGCAACGCCGAGGAGACCGGTAAGGAGGGTGAAGAGTCGAACAGCAAGACGGAGGGCGGGGACCAGGGCAGCGATCAACAGAGTGGCTCCTCCGCGAAGGGCAGCAAGAACAAGAAGGGCGTCAAGGGCCAAGCCAAGAAGAAGAGCCTCATGGATCATGTTCGCGGCCTGCGTGACGACTACGCCAACTTTCCGCACATCTACAACAGCGTCAACGCCATCAACTTCGTCGTCTTCACCGTATTTTGCCTCTGCAGCACCGGTAGCAACACGGAGGAGCGCTGGTGGTTGGAGAAGTGGGGAGTCGACAACAGCGTTCGCCCGTGGACGTGGCTGCTGCACTCCTTCTTGACAAATAACTTCCTTGCCATGACGTACGCGATGATGCTGCTGCACACCATGTGCCACCATGTCCTGCCTACACTGGGCTCCCGCGGACTGATGATGTACTGCGGTGGCACCGCCGTCTTCTCAGGCGCGATTATGTGGCTGAGCAACTACCTCTACTACGGCAGTGCGGCCGCCCCGGAGAAGCAGTTCGGCCCGTGGGACGTGATTGCTGCGTTGTTTGTAATGGAGTACCTTTACTACGGTGTGACACCAATGAGCATCTTGAGCAGCTTCAGCGGCTGGATCAAGTACGCGTGCTGGGTGGGTGGGGTGTGCATCTTGTACTTCGACTGGCAGCCAACGCTCATCGGCACGCTGGTCGGGCTGGCGTTTTGCAAGGGTGTGCCGCGCTGGCAGGCGGTGAGGCCGACGACTACGGCGGCGTAAAGGCTAACAAATGCAGAGGGAGCGAGGAAGCGAGGAAGGGACACGATTGCAGCTAAAGCGCGCCAAGGACGCTTGATAGGAAGAGAGGGGGGAGGGGGTGGCGTCATGGTGTTCAGCGAAGTGTCAAGCATGGCAGGCGGCTGTTCAGCCACGAAGGAGGAAGGAGGGAGGGAGGTTGTGGAGTACGGTGCAGTCCCCCTCCTCTCCCTGCCTCACCCCCACCCCACCCCATCCTTCCGCTCCATGCGCTGAGCAGATCAAGACGGTGGTGAGCACAACTCTTCACATCATTGCCTGCTTCTTTCGTGTTTTCGAACTTCCCCATCGTGTATGTATGCGCATACGCATGTGCATGTGTTGTTGAGCATCTGTTCGCTTGATCTGATCCCGAGTTACCTTGGTGGTGCTGCCGCGGTCACGCCACCGCTGGTGCACACGCATACGTGCATACGCATACGCAGCGTCGCAGCGGCTGTGTGGTTGCCAGTGTGTCTGCCTTTGTTTCGATTCGCGTGCGGGTGAGGGTGCCTCACTCGCTCGTGTTTCCTCGTCCCTCGTGGCAGAGCAGGGCGGGGGTGGATGTGGTGTCCGCCTCGCTGCCCTTGTTGTTGCCACCGTCGCAGTCATTCCTTTGATGCGCTTACCTGTTAACTAAAAGAAGAAAGTTGTTCATGTGGCAGCGACCGAGGGGGGAAAGGGAGAAGGAGCAGGGAGTGGGTGGCGAGTGTGGTCGGTGTGTATGTGTGTGTTTGTGTGTACGCCTTTCAGCGCGTGTCTCTAGTAGCCCGCGTCCGTATCTCTGTGGCGCGTGCATCGACGCACCGCAGCCTCTGCACCCATCGGCTCGGCCCTCTTCTTCTCGGGTTGTCCTTCTCTCTTGAACGGTTTTTGTCTTGCGTCAGTGGGCAGGTGGGGCTGCACGGCTTTCGAAGAAGCGAGGCGCACGCTCCGGCACACATAGCCGCACGCACCCACATGTGCCAGTGCGCAAGAGCGAAAAATAAAACAAGGGACCTAAAAGCGATCAGTGCTGGGCGCGCGCTCTACCCACTTCCTTTCCTACCCATGTCTCCTCTGTATCTCTTCGACGCTAGCTACCCCTTGTCTCAATGCACGCCAGCGCAAGAGCGCCGACACGCCTTTGAAGTAGTCGCCTCCACCGTTCTCCCTCCCACCCCTCTGCGTTCTCCCCCACGTCCTCTGCGGCTGTCCCGCTCCTTCTCCGCTCCACCACTCCTCATGCACACAACTGTGTCGGCACGTCTCCTTCGCCAAGAAGGTAACAGTTTCTTGTACAGATTGGAAAGTCCTGTAGACGAGCTAACAGTGGTGGTGTTTGCTTGAGCGGTTGCTGGCAGATACACAGATCCTCACGAAGATACGACACGACACGCGCAGGAGCACGGGGCTGCGCCGACGATCAGTTTCTCTCGCACAGCGTTGGCGTTCACCCGTGTCCCCCTCCCCCTCCCCTCTTCCCCTCCTCCTCTGCGTTGTCCCTCACTGTCACTGTAGACGCGCGCACACGCACGCGCAAAAACGTTGTCCTGTCTCTCGGCTTTTTTTCCGCTGTGTTCGCTTAGACTCACTCGCACCCTTTTGTATCTCTCTCTCTACGCTTAGTTGGGGGGCGGGGGCGGCAGGGACGTTGCGGCACGTGGCCAACCCTCCTCTGAGTGTGTGTCGTGGCAGCCGCCGACGGTCGCCCTTTGTGGCTTCCCCTTTTTGTGCTGCGTTTTCGCTTCTCGTACACCCTAGACCCTACATCATCATTCATTCTTTACCACCGCTCTCTCGCTGTCGCTCTTGTTTTTAGCGTGCACCATTTTGATTGCCCCTTACGTGCTTCCTCTGTTGTGTTTGTCAACACCCCTGCCCTCTCTCCCTCTTGCCCACGCGCGACTTACTTCATCACTGTCGTTTGTGCCATCTCCTTATCTTCTGCTCGTGCCTTTCACGTGTCCTCCGTGTCCAGTTTCGCGAGCTGTCGGCCTGTCCCTTGTGACACGGACGAGACTGAGGTGCAGAGAGAGAGCGCGCGGTGGCAAGAATCGATCAAGGTCACTGCTCTGGGCGTGAAGAACATCTACCGCCTTTCGCGCCTCTGGCCCCAGGTGTGTGTGTGTGTATGTGTGGCAGGTTCGCCGCAAGTCGCTACTCGAACCCTCTCCTCTCCTCTAGTTTAGTCGGTGCGCGTTAAACCTCTCGGCTCGACGGCACCCATCACCATCTTCCCTTCACCGTGTGCGGGGAACGAATACCCCGCTCCATCTCCATCTATCGAAAGAGGGACAAAGGGGGGGTCGAGGAGGGGGAAGCCACCACATCCGTTGCGCACCTGCTAGACTTCACTCACGCACCGCGCGACACAGACAGAGAGCCACGGTGCGTGTTCGAGCATCTGCTCATCAGCGGTCTGCACAGAGGCACATCGGGTGTCGTCTCTCTTTCACCTTGTTTTAGAGGCTCTTTGCGTTTGTTTAGGAGGAGGGAGGGGGGCTCTTCTCGTTCTGCCGGCCGCACCGGCCATCTTCCTCGTCACCACGACGTGCACGTCCACATCCGTGCGGTTTTCTGTCGCTATTTCTCTCTCTTGACCTGCAGCGCTGGTTGTGCCGGTCTGCACTCCTGTCCTCCTTCAATTCGTGCGCGCCTGATCGCCCCCACCTCACCCTAACGTGCGTCTGCTTGCCCGCTGTGCTTCTCGTCTCCCTTGATGAATCCGCTAGACTATCTACCTCCCGATGTCTTCACGCACACCTGGGGAGCGCCAACACGCGCCGTGCAGACACTGGGGTCGCATGTGTGCGTGGTGGCTCCTCGTTATGAACGCATGGCAGTTGCGATTATGGCGATGGAGGGCATCGAGCCGGCACCGCCTCCTCAGTTCGAGGTCGTATGCACCGGTCACACACGCACCTTTCTGCCAACCCCGCGCGCCGGCAGCTGCCCGCTCGACTACACCGCTCTCTTCGTGACGCTGCATCGCCGGCAGAGTGAAAAGATTACCTGCCTTCATGCATCACGTCCGGTGCCGCTGCTCGCCTCCGGATCGCCACGAACAAGACGGCTACATGAGGCTTTCCCTTCAGCTGCCGCTGGTGGCTGGATGACGGCTCGCACACCACCGTCGTCAGCAGCAGCGTACGCCTCTCAGAACGCGGAACTCGACATTCTTGGGCGTCGCGTGGAACGCTTCGCGACGTCTGCGGCCCACTCAACGGCTCCTCCCTCAGGCTCCTTGGAGGGCAGGCTCGCTGTGGCGGAGCGTGCCGTCCCTGAATCGGTGGCGGCCACGCCGGTGTCAACTGCGGCACTGTCGAGCCCTGTAGGGACTTTTCATCACCATCACCACCGTCAGCAGCAGCAGCAGCAGCATCAACCTTTGGGCACCGGTCAACCGTACCATCACCATCAGCGACGGCCACGGCCAGATCCGCAGCGCATGCAGTACCGCGTCGGCCGCAGTGGCAGCACGCAGCCCCCGCCTCTCCCTGATTTACACAGTGGAACGCCCTCGAGCACCGGCAGTGCCACCACACCCCTCCCCACACAGCAGACGGAGGAGGTTGCGCCGCAGTCGTTGGCGCGTCTCCTGTCCTCCTTCCCGCCCTCCCCCGCGGCCCTCCCCCTCTCACCCGTCATCGCTTCATCAGCGTCCACCTCGATGCCGCGTGATAGCACCTCATTCGTCTCTCTCGCCGTCAGCTCCCTACGCCCTTCTGTTACTCGAGCGATTTCTACGGCGACGACCGAGGCAACGGCGCTTCCCAGCAACACTGACCGCCACTACATCCTCATGCGTCGCGACTCGCCTTTCCTTGCCGGCAGAGATGACACACCAGGTGAGGCAGCCATGGAAGACGTGCAGCAGTCACGCTGGCTTCTTTCGCGGCACCCACGTCAACGCGTGAGTAGCGGCAATGCCGATGCGGTGGTCGACGAAGTCGGTGCTGGCGCCCACGGCGAGGTGGGCACACGAGAACGACTGCAGCAGCAGCTTCAACGCACTGTGGAGCGGCAGCGCCAGCTCGAGCTGCTCACGTTCGATTTTAACGGCGGCTTGGGTGACGCAAGAGGGCCACAGCAACGCGCAGCAGAGCACATGTTTCTCTCCCCGGACGCGTCAGACGCTCATCGGTCAGCGAGCGAGGGACCACGACGAAGGCGAGCTGCTGCTGCGGCTGCGCCGTACCTGTTCCGCGGAACTGGCGCAGATGACGACGCGGACGAGATTCGCGCGGACTCGGTCGTCGTTGCTCGGGGTTTGTCTCTCGCCTGGGCGCAGGCACGCAGCCGTGGGAGCACCTCGCCGTCACCGCAGCAGCACGATCTCCCACTGTGGTGGCGGAGAGGACAAGCTGCGCGGGGGCGGCGGCCACAACCGGACGCTGCACAGCAGGGCCAAAGTGATGATCATCGGCTGTCGCCGTCTCCAGCAGCAGCCGTTGGAGAAGATGCGCATCCTCGCCACACAGAATCCGCACCGCAGCGCACTTCGGCTGCGTCGTCCTCCGCGCCGGCATCCTCTGTCGTTGTGTCGCGATCTGCAGCACCACGCGCGACGTCGACCAGCACATGCGCGGCGCAGATGCTGCTGTCGCCGTCCGTACGCGTCGATCGCCGTGAGCGCAGCGCCTCGCTGCATGTTCCCCTTTCCTTTGCCACCGCTGGCGTTGTCGACATCGACGACACAATAGTGACATCGTCTTGTGCGGTGTTGCCGTCACCGATCCCGGCGGATCACTTGCGTCGCCCTTCACTGCCCACCGCCGCACTCACAGACGTCGTCCCATCAAGCCGGGTGCCCAGCGAAGAGGTGTACCGTGCAGAGGGAGCGCTGTGTCTGGGCGACAGCAGTCGAAGAGTCTCCGCGTTTGCGCATCCCCGAAACAGCGTGAGCTGCTGCAACAGTCCCGCAGTCGATGCGATGCACGCAGATGCAGTGACGGCCGCAGCGATGGCAAGCACGGTTGGCCATCGTGCGTGGAAGCTGGGGTCCCGCTGCAGCCCCTGCCCTTCAGCGGGCGCAACCGGGCGGACGGCGGCCTCGGAGCTTAGTAGTCGCGATGATTTCCACTTCGAGCGAAGCACATTAAAACCGCACCAGGACGGCGTGTTCGAGGAGGACGCTGGCGCGGTCGATGAGGAGACGCCGTTTGTGCGGCGCACCAGCCCTGGCACGAGTGACGGTACCGGCAAAGAGAGCTGCAGTCAGCGCAGCAGTGGCAGCCCAGGCGCGGCGGAGCCACAGGGCGAGATTTTAAAGCCGTCGGCTTCAGCGGGCGGCCGTGGCGACGATTGCGTGCGCGGCCGTTGCAGCCGTCGTGACCCTCAACTGCCGCCCTTGTCTCGCGCCGCGTCCTTGTCCTCGTCCTCGTCTTCGTCACCTGCTCCGTGGCACGTTCGCACCGACACGAAGGCCGGCGGCATCGACGTGGACGCAGCAGTCGAGGAAGCCGACGAAGCCGGCGGCTCCGCGAACGCTCCGGCGCTGGCCGCCACGACGTCGCCGATGGTCTACCTCTCCGATATGCTCCGTCTCTCCTTCTCGCCGGATAACGGGGCCGACGACTCAAGAACAGTCTGCGCAGAGATTGACGAGGCCTGCGGCGAGCCCGACGTCCGCGCCGTCAGGCTTGCGGCGCAGAAGGCGCAGCGCGCGGGCACGGCGCGTGTAGGTGGTGCCCACGACCGCTACACGTGCCGCCCCGACAACCGTCGGCGTCACTCACGGACCGTTCTCGCTGACGATGGCGACGACAGCTCGCTGTGCAGAAGTGCCGCGTCGACATCCTCCAGCCCGCCCTCGCAAAGCCGGACTGCCATTCGACGTTTGATGGACATGGAAGACGAGGTGGTATCCGACGGCAACCTGTCGGCGTCGCCACTTTCGCCACTCGACGTGACGCGTGGCAGGTGCGGGACCGCCGCCAGCATGACCACAACGGGGCCCTCCACCTGCACACCGCACCGAGTCGCCGGCCGCCTCGCACTATCCGCAGACGAGCGGCGCCTACACGCCTCAGCGGCGAGCACCGCTGCGTGGGGTAGAGCCAACGTGGGTGAGCACAGCCACCGTGGTGCAGCAGCAACGGTCGTCACCGCCACTCCGGAGGAGTCCTCCGCGCGGTCCTCTATACTCTCCATCTTCTCCACTCCGGCGCAGACACGCTTGCAGTCGCTGTTGCAGGCGTCCACTTGGTCCACGGCGACGCCGTACTCGCACGAGCAAGGGAACAGCAGCCACAGCAGCCGGAGGAGCTTTCATCGCCACCCACAGGTCGCCCCCGCAACGTCGACTGGGGGACGAACGAGTCCCCGCGCGACCAGAGACGACAGCGAAGACGTCGAAAACGAGATCAAGATTGGGACCGCAGACCGAAACCCATACGGCCGCTTGCCCACGGCAGCGGCCACTGCGTCGGCGCGGTCCATGATGCCGTGCGACCAGGCCAAGAGGAAGTGCGGCAACGGCGGCCTCCGCCACAGTCCTGGTAAAGGTCACGAGCCGCAGCATCTTGTCCGCCAAGGGGAGCAAGGCGGCGATGATGTACACGTGCGCGGCAGTAGCAACAGCAGTAGCAGCATGACACCAACGCGTCTATCTGGTGTCTATGCGTCCCCTCCAGCTGCGCGGGCATCTGCCACCGTGATCGTGACCCCGTCAAGGACGGCTGTCGCAGAAGCCGCCCCGGCTGCGGCCTCAACCTTGCATTCGTCCCCCTTTCGCGGCTCCGGCTCCTTCCTGCAGGTCTATCACGGCTGGAGGGGCAGCACCTCGACAGCCGCGCCAAGCGGTGCGAACTGGCTGTCGCTCTCTCAGGAGGCGGACATCCAGCTCTTGGCTCGCAGGACACGCCTTACGCACGCGCGAGGCGGCTCGACGACGGGGGCGATGACACCCAAGGTATGCGATCTGGCGCGTTCTCCCCAGCAGCCCCAGCCCTCGCCACTCTCATCCCCTTCGCGGCGCTCCACCGGCTCGCTCAGCTTTTTCCTGGCGGCAGCGGCGGCCTCTCCGGGGAGTGGAGGCGGCACCCGTACGAGCGGCGGTGGCGGTTTTACCGAAGACGACGAGGGACGAGGTGTGCGCGCGGCAGGCAGCACGGTCTACGGCAGCGCGGTGGCACGGCGACGCTCGTGGGCACCACGGAAGCAGCAGCAGAAGCACCGACGGCGGCAACAGTCACACTCGTCCATGGGCATGCACTCCCCATCCGTCAGCGTCCGCGGCATAAGTCGCACCGACAGCAGTGGCAGTCGCTTCAGCGAGGCCTTCGGAGTAGCGCCGCAGCGGCTAACGTTCGGGAGTGCCATCGCCTCCGTCTCCGTCGCCAACAGCAACACCGACAGTGTCGAGCGTTGGCCAACGGCGTATTCTACCCCGGCGGCGCTTGCCCTCTCCCACCCACGTCAGCAGCGACAGCACCGCGCGCCTCCGCCGCCCTATGCGTTCTCGCCTGGCGATGCGCGCCGTCGCGGTGACGGTGTCGAGGAAGCAGCGGAAAGCAGTCGTCACTCGCTGCTGCTATCGTCGGAGCAGCGCACCGCCTCGCCGCGACAGTCGTGGGCGTTGTCGACGTCGTCGCCCCTGTCGCTCTCACCCTTTGCACCTCGTACGCCGAGCGGGCGGCTATCGCTGCCGTCCACCGAGCTCAACCAGGCCCCACTGCGACACGGCGAGACGCGAGATGGGTTCAGCGCCCGGTCTCCCCCCTCCACCTCGATCGCCAGCGCCGCTGAGCAGCGGACGCAGCACGTGCGTGGATCCTCTTGTCGGAGCCGCAGCCTTGGCAGCGGCCGCATCAGAGGCAGCCTTCGCGACATTGGCGGCCGCCGCCGTGCGAATCGCGCCTTGTCATTCTCCACACTGCGCTCATCACCTTCCGCCCTTGCGACGCCCACCGTGTGGGCAGGGCTGGAGTACGCGCTGGGCGCTGCCACGCCATTGGGCGGACGCATGGATGCTCCCTCTCCGTCTCCTCTCAACAGCGGCCGTCAGCGTCGCACGAGCAGTGACAGCAGCATGACGAGGAGCATGGAAAGCTTTCACATCGCCAGCAGCGGCCGCTCTCGCGCTTCAGCGTCGCTCATGCTACAGCTCCAGCCGGTCCAGCCCCGGACCTTTTCCACGGCGCCGCAGCCGACTCTCGCCGACGAGCTGCGCTTGTTTGCTAGTCCCGTCCTCACTACCGCCCCCATCGAGCCGCTAGTGTCCTCCCCCTCCTCTGCCACGGCCCCACTGCCCCTAGCCACGTTCATCGCCTCGCCGCCGCGAAGGACGGGGCCGCCTACCTCTACCATCGCGCCGCCTTCCATGCCTTCTCTTGTGCACTCACCTCGTCAACGACCATCTCTCCCACCGGAGCTGCTGGCATTGATGCAGATGCGCACTTCGGCATCGGCGGCAGCGGCAGAGACGCACCGCGATCCAGGTGACGCACCGTCATCGACGTCAGCACAAACGGCAGAGATCGGAGCAGTCGCCCCGCCGTGCGCCTTCGCCTCTTCCGGCAAGCCAGTGCAGCGGCGAGGCTGCAGCGAGCGACGCGACGTCAACGTAGAGCCTGGGCAGGGAAGCCCCTCCTCCTCCCACCGGACTGGAGCCTCTCCCACCGCAGTGAGAAGGGGGTGGGGTGAGCAAGGAGAAGGGTTCGCTGTCGGCGGCAGTGGTGAGGTGCATCCCGGTGCGACTGGGTGACTGCGAAAGAGTGTCCGTGCGCGCTTTTTTGTGATCGTTGTCCACGCTGCCCATGGTTGGCATCGCAGTGTTACCCGTCACAGCCCCCCCCCTCCTCTATCATCATCGCGCACTGCATGTCTATTCAAGGTTCTCTGTTCTGCTATGTGGTGGTGGTGGCTCTGTATTTGCTTGCAGGCTTCTGTCCTTTTTTTTTTGTATGGTTGTGTGTGTGTGTGTGTGTGTGTGTGTGTGTGTGTGTGTGTGTGTG
>NC_018237.1:299548-315617 GCF_000227135.1 Leishmania donovani | reverse complement strand
GTCTTTTTCGTTTNGTTGTGTGTGTGTGTGTGTGTGTGTGTGTGTGTGTGTGTGTGTGTGTGCGGGTGTATGAGAGCTCGATCTTCCACGCACCCTCTGTCGGGTGCGTGCGTGCATGTTTTGTATAGACGTGTACCGACCTGTGATTGCCGCTGTCTACTATGCCTAGATGTACGTATCTTGTATGCCTTGTTAAACTCCCTGCGTGTCTGTCGAGGTCTGCGTGTGTGTGTTTGCGTGTGCGTGCTTGTGCGTGTGAACCTGTGGGCCCATCCCCCGCCTCTGTCGCCCCCTATGGCTTCAGGTTCTCGTCTCGCTGCACTGCCGCACACGTCGACGCCCGCACAGGTACACGCGCGCATGCGCCTCCACCCCCCCCCCCTCTCCTCACCCCCTCCCCCCAACTCTTCCACCACCTTAAAAGGGGCTTGGCATTCAAGCCAACCCGTCGACGACGAAAAGCAGAATACACTCGCGCGAGATACCAAAACGGCACCGCTACCCGAGCTCCCAGTGCGGCTGCCGCTTTCGTTTTCGCATCGTCCGATGACCCACCCACCTACCCCCCGCCCCACATGGACACGCTCACCTGCAGCACTACGCGTGCAGTGAGTGATGTCGCTTGCCCGGCCTTTCATGACTGCATCTAGGAACAGCCGCCGCTCCACTTCTTTTCTGCTTCTGCGCACACCCAAGCGCACGCACCTCCCCCTCTCGTCGCCGTCTCCCCTCGTGCCCTTTTCCACACACCCCACGTGGAATCCCTCTGGTGTTTCTTTCTTTCTCTGCATGCGAAGCGCATGCGCCCCTCCTGCTCGTCCTCCGGGTCACCTCCGTCGCAGCACAGCGGCGCGAGCACCAGCGCTACCTCGTCGACGCACTCGTCGAATCGGAAGCGTGCGCGGCCGGGCGATGGCGTGTCAGAGCCGACAACACGGTCACGCGCCGCATCCGACGATGCAACGCAAGTGCGGCATACGGAAAGAGGTGGGTTAGGGCACAGCTCCAAGGATGCCCAATGCCCACTCATCACACCTGCGCCTCCCTCTGCTGCATTAGCCCGCCGCTGCGAGGAGCCGCAGAGGCGACGGCCGCACACGGCAGATACGGCAGACATGGCAGACAGCAGTATCGCCATCCCCACCGTCAGCGAGGAGAACGCAGTCGGTGGTCATCCTCCCCGCTTCTCGTCGCCCCCCTCTGCCCAACCGACTCCAGCCTCGGCGTTGCTCCCGCCATCCCTGCCGTGTCAGTCCCGTGTGGCCTCCGGTGATCCCCCGACCCACAACGCAGCTGCTGCGCATCATGCTGCAGATGCGCCCGCATTATCCCTGTCCGGGAAGACCGCACACGTCAGCTCCAACAGCCGCCGCGACTTCGTCGTTATGCTCAACCACAAGCGCATGATCGTCCCTGCCGAGCATCCATTTCTTATTCCTCGTGCTCTGTTTGCCCCGCGCGCCGCGAAGGCAGCCGCGGAAGACGGCCGGAGCGCTACCGGTGCCTGCGACGTCGGCGACTGTGTTGTCGCCGCTGAAGGTGCTGCGTCTCGCCCGTTGCACTGCTACGGTGACCGGCCAGTGCTGCTGCTTGACTGCACCGGCGCGCTGCTACAGCGCCGCCAGCGCCGTCAGCGTCGGCAAGAGCTGCAGTCACGTGCCTCGCAGTTAGTCGCGGCACGCGCAGACCTCCTTAGGACAAAAAACCTGTGGTCCATGCGACGCATTCGGGCGCGGCGGCAGAACAAAGAGCTGAGCGCCCCAGTATCCGCGGTGGGCGACGCTGGAGGTGATGCGGGCAGGGGCAGTGGAGACTCCACTGCCCGTGCTCCTTCCGGTGCAGCGGAGGGTGGTGACTCCACGAGCCACCTCCTGTCGGAGCTGTCGCGCCAACGCAAGGCTATCACGCACGAAATGAAAGAGATCCGTCGCGAGTTGCTGACGCTCTTACAGGAAAAACGCAAGCAGGCAGCCACGCGTGACGGCTGCGTGCTGATGCTGCCTTCACCGGAGACGGGAGAAGTGCAGCTGTTCCCGGGACATCACTACCGCACCGTATGTTTTGTAGGCGACGAGCTGCGTGAGGTACTCCCGAGCGACGCGGACGTGGCGACGGCGCACCATTGGCAGCATCGCACCCCGCCGCTGCGGAAGCTGGCATCCGAGGGGGTTGCACGTGAGCTCTCTGGGAATGATGAGCGTGGCGCTGAAGGCGAGCACACGTCGGCCAAAATGGCCGAGCGACCTCTTTGGGCCATGGCAGAGCTGTTGGGCTACGTTCTTTACCTGCGTCAGTGCCGCAGAAACCCGCACTATCGCTCCCGCCGCGGCGCTACATTCGACGACGACAGCATCGAGTGTCAGGAAGGGCGCGAGGGGCGCGTTGACTTCGACAAGATCGCGGCGTCCATCAGCTACGACATGGTAGACCAATACCTCGCCCTTCCCGCGTGTGAGATGGCGATGTATCGGGAGTGGGCCATCGATAAATTCAAGCTGCTGCCACCACAGTAGTGCTCCCCAGGCCTGCCTCGTTGATTGCTACGCGCGTACGTGCGCGTGCGTGTCTCCGCGCAACTTCTCCTACGCGGTTGGGCCACAGGGAGAGAGAGTCTTCTGCCGCCCACGAGCGCTTGAAACACACAGACACTCCCACAACCTGGTGCGCTGGCTGTGTTGTTGTGGAACCGGATGAGCAGGGAGAGGGGAGCAGGGGGCGGTGCCGCGTACTTGACGTCTCCTGTGCTACTGGAAGATAGCGGGGGAAAAAGGCTACTTGCCATGGTGGCGCTGATCATTGCGGTCCGCGCACGTATGCGTGCCGTCAGGCGTTGCCGAGGCGGTGGTCGAGCAAACCACCACCGCCTCGCCCCTCCCCCCTTCTCCTTTGCCCGCTTGTGTGTGTGTGTGTGTGTGCGCGCGCGCTTCCCTCTTTTGTCGTCCTTTGTCTGACAGTGGCGGTTGAAGGGAGGGGCTCTCCTGCTTGAACACCTCGCTCCCTCCCTCCCCCTCTCTCACCTTCCATCTCTTGTAGCGGGTGGTCTCGCCGTTTGCCTCGGCATGCGCACACACGCATCCATACATACGTATACCCGTACTCCACCCTCTCCACCCCCCCCTTCCCATCTCTCACTCCCTCCCCATTTTGTTTTCTGACGAGAACAGCAGTCCGCGCGAGTGACAAGCACACAAGTGGACTCCGCCTCTGCGCCGCCTCTGCTCCTTCTTGTGTGTGCTTCTCTTCCTTTATTCGGAGGTGAGGAGAGGCCTCCCTCTCCCCCTCTCTCTCTCTTAGTGTGCCCCTCCGCGGCAACCTCTGAGCTATCCAGCTCCGCTGAGAGGAGAGCAAGACTTGGTGAAAGGGGGAAACCCACACGCACACGCAACGTGCTGGTGAGCGCCTGTGCTTCTCATCCCAGCCTCCTTTGGGCAACTCAGCTCCTGGTCTTTTCGCGGTGCACATGTCTACAACAGCCTACAAGGAGGCGGTAGAGGCACCAGCCACGGCGGCGCGTCGCCGAAAAGCGGGTCGTGTGAACTACCTGATCGAGAACGCCACCCCTGCGATGCTGTGTCTCGTGCGGGCTGCCGAGCCGAAGCCGTACACGGCACTCTCCCCCGAAGCCCTCTATGAGGCAGTGCAGCCGCACGACCACACGCTCCGCCCATCGCCGTTCATTGCCCATCAAGCGCTCATGGACTTCTACAAGGTGTGCGATGGCTACTATGGCGTGGACCGGGAGGAGGTGGATGTGCAGCAGCTCACCTCCTTCGAGCACAAAAAGCCACACGGTGGGGCATCAAGTGGGAACAACAGCGGCAGCAACAGCGGAGCCACTCTGTCGTCGTTGCTGTCTGGGTCGGCGTCTGCCACTCCATCGTCGTCACTGTCTGCTGCCGCCGGCGCCCCTCCGCTTCCGCCGCTGCCGTCCCCCGACGACCCGAACCTGGCTGAGAAGCTCAATGACTATCGCATCGCACAGCTGCGCCGCAACGCCCAGCACGTGGATAATACCGTCTACCACGCGCACAACAGCAGCAACGGTTCCATCACGAGCAACGTCGCGAACGCGGGCATCAGTGGGGTGTGCCACTTCTACCGCACACCTGAGGGCTGCCAAAGAGGCGCGGCATGCCCTTTCACTCACCTGGACAAGCACGGACAGCCGGTCAACCGCGTCCCAAAGTCGTGAGCGCGCGAGATGACGCGGGCGATTCCAAGTATCCTCGGTGCCACGATAAGCGGCGGTTGCTATACTGTTTATTCACACAACTGACAACGATGGCGGAGGTGTAGTCTGCTGAGAAACGCCCGTTGTGCGCGCGCGTGGGCAGGCGTGTCTGTGTACTCCTCGTAGTGCCTCGACATCGTCTCGCCCACCCACGCCGGTATCTCGACTAGGGTCACTGTGTATTGCGACCGTATCAGCGGCATCCATACGAGTACCGACGGGGGGACGCAGTGCCACATCACTTTAGAGTGAGCAGCATATGAAGAAAAGAAAATATATATGGTAATCAGCCAAGCCTCGGTCACCAACAAGGTGCGGAGGTGCACTGTCTTGACGGATCCCCATTGGGCAAGGGGTGCCACGCCTTATTGAAGTCGTGTGTCCCTGTTGTACGGTGTTGTGCGAGAGAAATCGAGAGAAACGGAGAACGCGTTTATGTATGTGGATGTGAAGCATTCATGTGCGTGTGTGTGTGTGTCCCTTCGTCTCTTTCCTTTACCATCCTGTCTTCCTCGCTCGCAGACATGGACACACACGCACGCGCTTGAGTGTTCCCTCCCCCATCTTCTCTGGGGAAAAGCATGCGATGTGGCTTGTGCGCTGCTGCTTAGCATCTACGCTGGATGCCGCCCTGCAACCTCAACGACTTATCTCTGTCCTCTTCCTCCTCCCTCTGCTTTTCACACATCACCGTGATTGCTCTTGGCTCCCCACCCCTTCCCCTTCCACCATCACTCGCCTGCAAACGTGGTGCACACGTGTGCTCCCTCCCCGCTGTCTCTGCCCTCCATCGCTTAACTGCCGTGCAACGCCTTTGGAAGAAACAAGGAACAATACCAACACCTGCAACGGGCACTTCTCTCAAGGCGACGACGCGCTGGCCCGCCGCCGCCCCCCTCCTTCCCCCTCTTCTTTTCGAAACGCGTTTCACGTCTGCACTGCTCACCTCCGGTTTCTCGTGTTGGGTATTGTCTGCGTCTCTGTGTGGTTGTGTCTTTGGCTCCCCTCTTCCCCCCCCCCACTTGAAACCGTCCTCCGTGCGTGCGCGGGTGTTTCTCTTTTCTGTCTCACCCTATACCCATCGCGGCTGCACCAACAGAGTGCCTGGCGAAGAGCACAGAAAGGAGGGGTCGCACACTTTAGACAGGAGGAACGCCACGGCAGCCCGCCCTCCTCGCCCACCCGGCCGCCGCCCCACCGTCACCCTCCTTCATTTTCTCATTGTTACCTGCCTCATCTGTTTTCCTTAGCTCTTGCTTGTGTATCTTTTCTGGTATAGCAGATTCAAGTTGCACCCCCTCGCCCCTCCCTGCCACCACCTGTCTGTGTAAGAGTGAGCTCGTTCGTCTGCCCTCCGCCACCACACCCATCATTCTTTTTTTACTCTCCTTTCCATTTCGGTAGTACATAGGCGCGCACACGCGTACACACACACAACGAGCGTGAGCCTTGTTCCCCCCCCCTCGCCCCTCGCCTGCCGCCGCCGCCTCTTCCAGTCGTCGCAGCACACAAACGCACGCGAGCGGATGTCGCGGTGCGCAGCTGTCACGACAAGGCGATGGCCGGTACGGCGGGCACGGGGACCGTCGCCCCACCAGCTCTTTGCCGCCGCCCTGGCTGTTCTCTGTATTTTGTTGCACCGCCCGGCCGCCGCGCAAGGCTCGAGCTCCAGCGACTACTACGATGGCACATACTATTACCACGTCATCTTCCGCAGCGCCCCGGGCGGTGGCGACTCGACAGATGGTCCCAGTGGAGTGGGCATATACGGTGTAGTCGGCTACGGCGGCGCCATGGTCGGCGGCGGGGTCGTGTTCTCGGACATGGGAGGCAGCGGCTCTGCCATTCGCTTGATCTCCAAGGCAGGTTATCTTTCCACCATTGCCGGCAATAACAGAAAGAGAGGCGACCAGGACGGCCCTTCCCCAGACGCCCTCTTCGGCGGCATCCCTACTGGTGACAGTCGTGCCAACTCCCTCGCGTACGGTAACGGCGGCTTCTACTTGGCTGATACCCTAAACAACGCCCTTCGCTTCACCAACGCCACGACGAATGTGACAACAACGATTTTAAACGCGAATACCCTGAATACGCCAAACTCGCTTGCCGTTTCGATCATCAGCGGCAAAACCTCCGTCTTCATCTCCAATACCGGCTACCATAGTGTTCTATATATTCCGAGCCTGGGCAGTCCGGTAGGGCAGGTGAACTTCACCAGCGACCCCTACTTCGTGCCAGGCGCGATCACCGTTCTGTCCCATCTCAGTCGCGCCTTCATCGTGAACGCGACCTTGCAGATGTACTGCTGGTCTTACATCCAGCCCAGCTCCAAGTCGTGGAAGGTGAGCACGCCTCTCGCAGCCGACTTTGGTCGAATCCTTCAAGCGAGCAAAGACGGTACCCAGGTGTTGTATGTGACCGCCAACGGCAGCACAATCGCCGGTCTTGACGCGACAGCATCTTCGGCTACCTCGCCGTCGCTGGTGCCGCAGAAAATGATCGACCTTGACACTTCGTTGATCGGCGGTAAGATTCAGCTCTTCTTTGAGCGTACCTCAGACAGTTGGTACATCCTCACCACTACCCAGTTTTTGATTGTCTCAGCGACCCCTATCCATCCGGAAGAGAGCAGCAGTAGCGGCAGCAGCAGCAGCAGCAGCAGCAGCAGCAGTAGCAGCAGCAGTAGCAGCAGCAGCGGCAGCAGCAGCAGCAGCAGCAGCAGCGAAGGCATCCTTTCAGGTCGTCACAAAGGTATTGCAGCCTTCCCTACAGCAGCCTTTCCCACCAACGACAGCTGCCTCATGACCCAGGTCTACAACTGGATGCGCATCGACGCTACGGAGGCGTACAACACCGACGACTTTCTGAACGAGTTCGTGGTACCTCCAACAAACATCACGACGCTCGTGGACGGCGACGTGAACGTTTCGACGTGGTGCGGCAACATTACCACCGACCGCAGCAACGACGGCACGATTTCGATTTTGATATTCTGGGGCCCGCGAGGCCACGACCTGTTGTACACGCAAGATCGCTTGGTGAAATCCCCGTGGAAACGGACGCGAGCGTTTTTGAACTCGCTGAATAGCAGTGGCTGGAACCTTGGCCCCTTCTGCTTCTACAACTGCACTACCGCCTGTAAGACGATCACGGCCCCCAAGTGCCCCGCGTACAACATCGGATCGGCGTGCGACGACGTGTGCAAGGGTGCCATCGCGTCCTCAGTGGTGTTAGCAGCGGCTGGCGTCGTGCTCCTTATACTCATGATTGTTAGTCCATCGAACATCTTCACGGCGGTGGTGATGGTGCCTATCATTTAACTAGAGATCACGCCTGCCCTTCGCTGTTTTCGTTGGACTCTGCGTGCGTGCGTGCGTGTGCGTGTTTCAATGTAAAAAAAGGCGGGGCGCGAAGGAGAGACCCGACTCTCCCCACCACTTGCCCTCCTTTTCCTCCTCCCCACACGGATCACCATACGCACAGGGCCGCACCGCTCACTCAGAACATGTTATATATATATATATCATGTTGTAGAGGGGCAGACAGGACGTTGTCTCTCTCTCTCTCTCGCTTTCTTTTTTTTTTTGTTAGAATCACGTAGAGACGCGAACGCAGGCAGGCGACAAGGGAAAAGGAGGGAGAGATGTTTGAAAGATTCGCATGCCTGTGTGCGTGTGCGGTGCACTGATTTAGTGAAAGAATAGAGGCGAGCATGACATGCTTGCTGCTGTTGTTGTCAGTGCGTTGTGTTCGGTTATGCAGGGGGCGGCGGCGGCGGGGATGCGCCGTTGCCGTACCCCTTCCCTTCATTCTTCTCTTTGGACCATCATATGTTTCTCTCACAAATATACACACACTGAATGGGCTTTTATGTAGTGGCACTCATGCAGCACCGGGAGGGGCGGCGGTAAGGAAAGAGGTTCAGAATCAACATCTGCAGAAGAAGCGCGGATTTTCTTCCTGTGATGTCTTCGTGCGCGTGCAGCTGTGCGCTTCATCTCCCCGTGGTGCGTGCCCCGTCCCTCTCCCCGCCTCGCCGCTCTTTTTCATGTCTTTGGGTGTGCATTTTTTTCTTTTTTTGGAGGGGAGGGGGGGGGCCTTTGTCCATTGATTCTTGTTTATTCAGCATGTGTTCGTCCCTTCTTCCGCTCACGTCCGCTGTGTGCCCCCTCCCCCTGCACCCCCCCTCCTCCCCTTCTGCGTCTCTCTTCCTCTGCGTCTCTTGTCTGTGTGCGTGTGTGTGTGTGCCGAGGCCAATATCGGGAAAGCACAAAAAAAAATTCACAAAAAAATGAGATGCAATCCAACAGTGTCCCCCCTCCCCGTAGTGTCAAGCCCCTGCCAACCACAAGATGGAAGTGACGCGGTCCATCAAGGTAGGTAGCCGGCAACTCTCGATGTGTACTCGAAAACGTACAAGGATTTGTGTGAGTGTGTGTGTGTGTGTGCTCTCGAGGGTGACGCTGAGGATCGGGGGTGGGGGGTCCTTGCTGCACACTTGATATGATCTCCTCCATCGCTCTCGTCGTGAGGTCGCAGCGCGCGATGAGGGAGAGAGCAAAGCAGTAGAGCGATATCGTCTTTCGCACCGAATGGCCGTTCTGGGGAGACCAACGGGAGCACGCACGTGTTCTTGCCGTGACTTCCTGCACCCTTTCCACCTTCCCTCTCTCTCGAAAAAATGCGCGCCGTCTACTCATCGCCCTCGCCTCTCTTGCACACTTTCGCACAACCAATGACACCTACCCACGCACATCTGTCCCTCCCTCTTATCAGAAACCCACCTGCACGACACAACCTGCAACCTCACACGAGGGTGTACAACAACGTAAACGCGAGGGTCCCATCCGCCGTAGAACTACGAAGTATACTGTACCATCAACTGCACCCTTTTTCGTACGTGTTACCGCCCTCGTCGCACCACGTTGACCCTCCCTCCTCCCCTCCTCATTCCTCATCAGCGCAGCACAGGCTCCACAGGCAGCAGTCGTGCCTCTTGTGTGTGCCTGTGTGGGTGTAGGTATGTATGTGTGCTTGTGACCGAAAGCAGCAGAGACAAAACCAAAAAGAAAAGGGAACGTCTCATCTGCCCAGCAGCCCCACCGCCTCTCCCATCGCCTTCATTGTCGTGTTATACACCCTCGTCTTTTTTTTCTTTTGTGTGCCGGTGACTCACTCTCTCCGCGAGGGTGTTCCTGTGGCTTTTTGCTCGCCTCCGTCTACGACATCCGCCGACTCCACTGTCTTCTCATCCCTACACTCACAGCCCTTCTCTCCGCCTCTGTGCCGTTCCTCGTACACGAACCCTCACGCACAGCAGCTTCTACGAGTGTCTGTGTACGTGTGCGTGTGCGTGCGCGTCTGCCCGTGTCGTTGAGAAGTTAGACTTCTTTTCTGGTTTTTCGTTTATTTGCGTCCCTTTCTCTCTCTGAGCCGACCCGATAGAAGACGTTGCACGCAGAAGCGATAGATCAAGATGGGGCGCTGCATTCGTCGAGTGTCTTCGGCGGCAGCAGCAGCGCTGCTGATTGCACTTGCCGCCGCCGCCGCCGTTGCTACCACCACGGCACGTGCGTACGATCATGCGGGCATCACGGTGGCCGGGGCCCTACTGGTAGGGCAGAACCTGCAGGGCAAGGCAGGTGCAAGCCGCATTCTGAACCCCTTCGCGATCTGTGCCGACTTCGACACCGCAGACGTGGAGGACACGACGCTCCTCATCGGCGGTGCATCGTACTTCTTCAGCTTCAACCGCTACAGCACCTATCTGGGCTTCTGGTACGGCCAGGGTTCGATGAACTTGAACAGCGGGCCAATCGACAAGGTCCGGCTGACCGGCGTGTTCGGCTGCGTGACGCTGCGGCCCAACTCTAGCAACGGTTTGGTCACCTCTACCGTCTACTACGTGCAGAACGACGGCATGCTGTACTGGGTGTCGAACAGTGTTGTGTACCTGACGCAGGTGAAGCACGGCATCAGCTTCGTCGACGTGACCGTGCACGACAACAACGTCTATCTTCTCAGCACTCAGAATGGCATCTACCAGTGCGGCATAGGCGCCGGTGGCGCCGTGGTGGGGTCAGCCTGCACGCAGATCACCCTCACCGGGAGTACCGAGTTCCATCAACTCATCCCGATCTCCTCGGACTTCAGGGGCTTCGCGGTGTCGTCGAGTGGCATCTTCATCACGCCGACCTCGGATCTGTACTGGTTTAACCTCTCCGGTGCCTTCATTGCAAAGTCGGTCGGTGTCACATTTGTCGACACCAAGTTCACAAGCAGCAGGGACACCGCGAACAGAGGAACCTCGGTTTTGATGGCGGCCTCGACGAGCGCAGTGTACACCGTCACCACCTCTGACGCGACGATCTCGTACGCCCTCGTCTCTGGTAAGGAGGTCAAGTCGTGCAACCCAGCGCTGAACAATGTCGACTCCGATACGAGCCCAACTTTCTGCGGCATCGCCCGCATCTACCCCTTGAGTACTGACATGGTGTACATGACAACCGGCGGTGCGAGTGTTGTTCGTGCCATCATAGTGAGCAACACCACCATCAGCGACACTATCACCCGCACCCCGTTCCCGGTGTACTTCCTGGACAACTCCTCGATCATGCCACTGATACTGGATGGCATGAACTACGAGCTCGTGAGCAACTCGAACATTCCTTTCCCGTACGTGGCGATCAACCACTCCACTCCGAAAGTGGACGACAGCACGTGGGACACCATCTTTTCCGTGGATGTGTCGAATCGCTTCTTTTCAACGGTGTCAAGAGCGGCGGTCATCGGCACACCGTTCATGAGCTCGCTGCACGGGTTGCAGGCGTACTACAACCGCACGAACCACATCCTCTTTGGTGACCCAAATGTGCTGCCCATGTGCAACCTCACCAAGATGCAAATGATCGAGCGCGCCGTGGCCGCTGATGCCCGCGCCGCCCTGCAGTACCCGTACATCTACACGTCGAAAGCACAGAACTTCACAGTAAACGCGCATCCGAACTTGACGCTGCTGAAGCTGCTGATGCCGTACCCCTTCGGCGAGATCCTGAACGAGTCCGGCTTCTTCGAGAACACGACGACCCCTGCGTCGCTCGCGAACGTTCACTTCAACACGACGATGCTTGCGGCCGTGCGCAACGCCTACACGCCGGACTTCGTGTATGATTGTATTTTCGCCGGCAACGCGTTCCCCTTCCACATCCTCACTGCAGCGCAGCAGCAGCTGGTGCGGTGGATCATCTACACGGCGATTCAGGAACAACTGGCGAAGTGCGCGGAGAACAGCCCCTCCTACACCGGCTCTGGCAGCAGCTCGAGTGACTCACACGATGACATGGTCCCCGGCTGCGTTCCGCGCGTCGGCATCGACAACCTCACCGAGCTGGTGATGCCGGGGATGCCTTACAGCAACTATAACATCACCGTCTTCATCCCGGAAAGCCTGCACTACAACTTCAGCATCTCGCGCTGCCTCGATGGCACCGACTGGACAAACGTCACGGATTACTTGCAAAATGCGACGACAACGCGCACTCGCAAGTGCGGCACCGGGTGCATCGTTAGCATCGCCGTGGTGTCTGCCGTGGTGGCGGCGATTCTGGTGGTGGCCATAGTCATCGCGACCTCGAAGCGGCGGCGCCTCGCCACCGTCGTGGCGCCGGCTTTAACCGTGGAGCCGAAGTTTGCCAGCACGCTAGATATGGGCAGTGAGGAGGGAAGCCGTAACCCACTGAACGGGTAAGCAAGAACAAAAAAAAAAAAGAAGCCTCGCCCCTCGCCCCCTCCCTGGAGAGAATGGCTCCGTAGAAGGAACTCGCGATGAGCACGATACCATTCACTGATAAAGGTGCGACTTCGCGTGTGTGTGTGTGTGTGTGGCGGATACGTGCATCTCCTGCTTGATGTCTCTCTTTTCGTTCTTCGCTCTGTGTGTCTTTCTGCGATGGTTTCTTAGAGTATCTTCGTCATTGAGAGCGACCTCATCTGCACGCGTGCGGGCGCGTTTTAGCTGTCGCCAATCCTTTGGTCTCTCTCTCTCTCTCGCTCTCTCACTCAACTTCTGTGTATGCATCTTTCTCGTCGCCCTCGTAGACGCGGTTGTGTGCAGCACGCGAAGCTACTGCTGCTAGAAAAAGGGTATATGCTGCTTCGATGGAGAGGGCGAGGCGTGTGATGAACCAGTGACATGTATGGCACAAGAAGTGTGCGTGTATGTGTATACATATATGTGTGTGTTGGGGGGAGGGGGGTACGTGTGTGTGTGTGTGTGTGAACATCACAGTGTGGAGGCACGAAGCCTTTCTACGTCGGTCGAAGCCTACATCTGCGTAGACACAGACGCAAGCACATGCGCACATGCATCCCTCTCCCTCAAGTACGGGCATCGTTGCCTTCAGTATTTTCGTGTTTTGCTTTCTTTGCTACATCTCCTCCTCCGTTGGTGTCTTCCCTTCACACACCCCCACCCCCACCCCAAATCCCGCCAAACCCGTCATTGTTATCCTGTGTTGTTGCTGCTTTCCTGTACGTGTGTGTGTGTGTGTATGTCGTGCTTTTTCAAGGGGAGAATGTCGTACGACGAGAAACAAGCAGGGAAATCAGAAGTCCCCTCCGTATGGGCTGCACGTCTGTGCGTATGTTTGTGTGCCTCCATCCCTGCCTCGCTCGCTCGCTCGCTCGCTCTGTTTGTGTGCATGTATCTCGTCAGCTTGCAGCTCGTCTTCTTTTCGTCTGTGTTAGTGGTGGCGGGGGGAGGGGGGAGGGTTGACGCTGCCCCGCCGCTCTTCTTCGTGGTGGGTGTTCTCTTCTCATCGGACCCCTTTTATGTGAGCTGGGTTGTTCTCACCATCATGGTCATCAGCAACACCATCATCGCCGCTCTGCGTAGTTGTCGGGGTGTGCTGATCGCGTGTTTTGCGCACTGGAGAGCTTAAAGAAACAACGAAACAAAAACGTGTTTGACCCTAGACGGGGCGTCGAGGCACGACAGTGCAAGAACCGAGCCAAAGACGGATGAAGAGCGGCACTGCACCGCTGCTGCCTTGTTTTGCCATGTTGTGTGTGTGTGTGTGTGTGTGTGTGTCTTGACCATCAGGAGGCTCTGTGTGTAGGTGCATATGCATGTCGCAGCCCCCTCCAGAATACCTACGGCATCCCCCTGACTCTTCGAAATGGCTGTGCGTCTATGTCGGTGGCTGTGTCAGTGATCCGTCTCTGCCCGCAGGCGTCGCCGTAGACATAACTGGCGGAAAGAAGCCTCAGCTGGCACAAGCACACACACACACACAGAGCGGTGTGCACACGCACGCACGCCACCGTTGTTTCTCTCTCTCTGATGCTGTTACGAAGTTACTCTTCGTTGTCTTTCTGGTCTTCGCCCTCGGCGCCTGCTTCTCTCTTGCACGTTCCAACAGGGTGCGGCGGCGACCGCACGCACACCGTGTCAACAGCACCCTTATCGTCAAGCAAGTCGGATCTGTAAGAGAGTCTCTCGCAGTGTCGCTCCCTGTCCGTTGCGCGAAACGATTCATCGGGAGCGCATGAGTGCCAGTGCGGCGATCGCCCGGCTTCTCGGCGCCGCCTCTCTTGCTCTCTTCGGCGTCACCGCCTACTGGGCCTACAGCACGCAGGCAAGCAAGCGCACACAGCTTGTGGTGCAGCCTGGCCGCTCTCTCGTCACGACTGCCAACGCTACACCGTCAATCGTGAGCGCAGGCAGCGACAGCAGCAGCCAGGGATCTGTGAGAGGTGATGCCGCGCTGGCGTTTCCTGTCGTGCTGCCGCCTCACACGCCACCCGCCCAGGCCTCCACGCTCACCGCCGACTTCTTGCAGCAGTGCAACGAGGCAGCGGCGCACGGGCTGCCGTCCACTGCCGAGGTGCGCTGCTACGGCGGCTACCTCGCCAGCCTCAACTACGAGCGCCGCATCCCAAACTGGGTGATGGAGGTGGTTGACTACCGCAAGCTGCACTCCGGGCGCCGACCCTCCTCCCCGGCAGCCGCCGCCGCTAACAGAGACGACGACGCCGCGCAGGCTGCAGACGACGAGGGGAGCGACGGCAGCCGCGGTGGTGGCGACGTCTCGCGCAACCGCAGCAACTTCTACGCCGACGACACCGTCCCCGCGGCCTTCCGCGTCGGACCCAACAGCTACACGTCACGCGGCATGAGTCGCGGCCACCTCGCCGCCGCGCAGTTGCACAAGGCCTCGCAGGCGGAGATGGATGCGACCTTCAACATGAACGCGAACATCGTGCCGCAGGACATGACGCTGAACGCGGTGGATTGGCTGCGGCTGGAGGGCCTGACGCGCAAGCTGAGCAAGGAGGTAAGCGTCGGGCTGCAGCAGCAGCAGCCTGGCCGTGTCCGGCAACGCGGCGACAGCCCACCAGCAGGGAATACCGCCAAGGCGGAAGACGCGGGTAGCAGTGGCAAGCTGTACGTCGTGACCGGCCCCGCGTTCGTCCCCCGACTCATGCGTGTGGAGCACCGTTCGGACGGCACCGAAGTCCATGCGCCGCTGTCCTCAGCGGACGCGAACGCGGCGCCGTGGAAGAGCGCAGCTCCAGTGAAGCTGATGATGACGTACGAGCTCACCGGTCACCCCGCGCGTGGCACCCCCGTCGCTGTGCCGAGCCATCTGTTCAAGGTGTTTCTGGCGGAGGAGAACGGCGGCCGGTCACACTCGGTGGCGGCGTTCATGATGCCCAACGGGCCAATCATAGAGGAGCTGCCCCTCACCGCGTACCAGGTGCCGATCGAGCGACTGCAGCGTATCACGGGGCTTCAGTTTTTTCCAGGCATGGACGCGACGCGCTTGCCTGACCTCTGCAAGACGCACAAGTGCGACGCACGGCCGTCCGCGCTCTTCCAGCGGTATCGGCAGGTGGCCCAGCTGCGGGCTGCCGACAGCGTGCCTCAGCTGCGGCAGACCTACGCGGCCCTGCAGGCCTCCGCGGCGGGCGGGAAGCTTGACGAGGCCGTCGTGCACGAGTTCCAGAACCGCATGGAGGAGCTTGTCGCGGCGGCTGTGGGGCTGATCGACCAGGCAGAGCGACGCTGAGGTTGGGGTTGCCCTCGTTGCTGTTCACTGGAGCAGCACAACGCCATCACTTGTGTGCGTATCGAACGGAAAGCACCTCGCTACACCTCGACACACAAGCCAACCCCAGTGTTGAAGAGCAAGGTGCGATGGAATTTGGCTCACGCATGGCGGCAGACGCCCGCACATTAAAAGCGGAAGAGAGGAAAATATATATTTTTTTTTTCTCGGCGACATCGCTGCACGATCCTCTTTCTCGGACACGCAATGAACCTCCCGCTCTCGCGCTCGAGCCTCCACTTTCAAATCTGACCCCCTTCCCCCTCTCGTCCCTCTCGCGACCGTGACCTGTAATCCTCGTACCACGTCTCCGACACCGCGCCATTTGTGTAGAAGCGGCCATGAAGGACGTGGCGGCGGCGAGGCTGTTCCCGGCAAGATCAGCAAGCTCGGCGTGAGTCTGCATGATGAGGGCCACAGGGAGCAGCTGGTCGACGCCTTTGCCCCCCACCATGGCACGGCGAGCCTGAAGAATGATCCACGTACACAGCGCCTCTTGCTCGACACGATGGTGTTGCGAGGGTCGCGGCGGTCGTTGAGGGGCTCTCGAACGACGAGCGCATCACCCCCTTCACCGGGGCGGTTGGCGTCGGCGGCGGCCCCTCCGTCGACCTTGGCGGCGGTGGCGAGACGGCGCCCGTGGCCACCGCCCCCAACCCCCTAACGACCCCGGCCACCGCGCCCGCCCCCCCCCGCCGCCCGAAAAGGCCCGCCCCACCGCACGCGGACC
>NC_018237.1:298733-299449 GCF_000227135.1 Leishmania donovani | reverse complement strand
CGCCCGTGGCCACCGCCCCCAACCCCCTAACGACCCCGGCCACCGCGCCCGCCCCCCCCCGCCGCCCGAAAAGGCCCGCCCCACCGCACGCGGACCTAGCCGGCAACCGAACCGCAAACAGAAACCGAAGCAACGACGCCACCGCCACCAAGCGGGCGCCAACCTACACGAGACACGGAAAGGGGGGAACCACGAAGCAGCAGCCAAGCCGACCAGGCGAAACAACCCCCACATGCCCAAAACCACGACAAGCCAAAAAAACAGACCGCATGCCAGAGACCCGCGCCAGAAAAGCGGGGCGGCTTTTTATTCGGCGCCACCTTGGCAGCGGGCAAACGGGCCACGCAACATTCCCAGCGCGAAGCCAACCGCAGGCCAGAAAGCGCAGCAGAAACCCTGCCGCCGCCATCCTGCGAGTCGAAACGAAAATCCGCCGCCACCGCCCCGTTTAGAGTGCCCCTTCGGAAGAGGCAGGGGTTAGGCTAAAAGGGGTGGGGGCCGGGCGGGTTGCGCCGACGGGGGCGATGCCGGGGCACCGACGCCCGCCGCAACCCAAGCCGAAAGGCACACGATCACAGCCGCCAAACGCACAGCCTGCACCCCGCCAGCCCAGCAACCAAGCCCAGTGGCGCGCGGCACCGGGCGTTTTCATGTCTTGCCGCCCGCCCCTCTTGCGGCCTGGCATTGGTAAGGGCAAAACGCCCGCAGACGCTCCC
>NC_018237.1:267488-298725 GCF_000227135.1 Leishmania donovani | reverse complement strand
TTTCAACGCGCGCACGCATACCAACCTGGCGTTGGGGAAAGCAAACGCACACCAAGGAAGAGGCGGCGCACCGAAAAGCACGCACCCAGGCAAGGAAAACCCCCCAACCCGCATACACAAGGGGCAACGAGACGACCACGCAACAAAACGCCAACACAACGCACACGCGGAAGCGCCCAGCACCGAAGAGGACACAAAAGACAGAGAACCGGCTTGGCGGACCACGCGGCGATGAAGAGACTGAAAGAACAAACGAGAGGCACCCAAGCAAGAGAAAGCGCAACATGGCGGTGGGAAAGGGCACTGGTGAATACAAGCATGGCGCGAAGACCCCACAGCGATGCCCCCCACCCCCCCCGCCGAAGGAAAACGAAAAGGCGGCCGGCGCCCCCCGCCGAAGGCGCAAAGGAAAGACAAGAAGGAAGGGAAAACACCAGGGCCGATAAGAGCGAACCGGGCGCAAAGCACAAGGCCCGAAAACAAAAAGGCTGCCGGACAGCATGGCGGAAGCAGCCGCCACAGGAACGCGGAGAGAAAACACACACACAGAGAAACGCGCCGACACAAAACACCCGCAGAAAAAATGACAGAAAGGCGCGCAAGCAGCAAAGGGAAAGCATTCAGGCAAGAGGGGGCCACCCGACGGCGACAAAGCGGGCCAAAGCGAGAAATAAAATGTTTTGTTAAGCGCGACAAAACCAGGATAACAAGAGGCCAACGAAGCCGACGTTTTACAAAAAGCGCGGCGCGCGCGCGCCGTTCGCCCTCGTCAAAGAAAATGCGCCCAGGGAATAAAACGATGCCGACAAGGAAAGGAGACGGGACGGCGCAGAATAGAAGCACACCGCGCCCGCACACGGAAGAGACGGCAGCCGCACCCATCCGTTGGGAGAGGATCGCGGAAAACGCAGAAAGAAACAGAAAACAGGCCGGCGGAAGACAGCACCAGAAAGGAAAAAAGGCCCCCCAACAGAAAAGCCAATGAAAAATGCAATAAAGATGGGGACGACCGGGGAAGAAGCAGCTGGCACACAAGAAAATCGCGGATAAGCATATACCGGCAAGAAACAAAGCCATGAAAGAAACAAACCCCAGCACGCCACCAGCCACACCCATTTCCAAGACGCACGGGCAGCCCCACCGCCCCCGCAACAAAAAGGTTCTCGGCTAAACATCTGCGCCGGGCACGGCGCGCCGCGAAAAACTGGCCAGCGCCCCCCACCACCACCACCACCAAGTCCTGGAGCACCCGCTATGATCGAAGCGCCTGGCAGGTAAGAAGCGAGGGGGGAAGCAAGAGAGCCGGCGGCAGCTTTTGAAGAGGGCGCCTTCGGAAGGCGCCTAAGGGGGGGTATGATCCCAAAAGGGGGGCGGCGCTGATCCGCAAAAAAGGAGCAAGTTATCGTCTTGCTTCCTGGTAAAAGCCAAAGCGGGCGGCTTGTTCTTCCTTTGGGTCTTGTCGTGGGGGGCTTTGCCTTCGGCTTTTGGGGCGGGTGGCCGCCTCTTTTGCGCGCCGCGCGGGGATATGTTAAAGAGGCGAGGCGCCTTGGCGCCGGGGGTGCGCCAGCGGCCCGCGGCGGCGGCCTTTTTTTGCGCACAACGCCCCGCGGCCCCTCCAAAAAGCGCGACCAGATCATTTTTTTTTCGCAAAAGCGATCCGCAAACGCGCTGGGCCTTGGTCTGAAAGCGGGTCTGCGACCGCAGCGCCTTCCATGCGCGAAAGCAAAGGCGCGCGGGTCCCACAATACAGGGCCGCTGGCGGGCTTTGGTGCACCCCCAGGGCTAAGAAAAATCAGCAAATGCAGCGGATCCCGGGCTTTGCATGAACCTAAAACTTGCGGCAAAGAAACAGCACGGCAGAAGGAGATCACGAGGTCCGGCCGCGATGCGGTGTGGCGGTGGCGAAATAAAATTGCTGTGGGGTGTGGGCGCGGCCCCGCTGCATGTCGCGGCCGCGCCGGGCAAGGGGGATCCGTGCAGGCCACCGGCTTTCTGTAAGAATAACGTCACCGACGACGGCGCGGAAAAGCAGGCGTGTTGTGTGGTGTTGTGGGCGTCTTTTTCCTCTTGGCTCCCGGCGCCGGCCCCGTGCTTTCGCGGGGTGGGTTTGCGCGGCGGCCCTGGGTCTGCAGGGTGGCGCCGCCACACCTCCCGCCCGCCAACCCCGCGCAAAACCCCCCCCGCTCTTTTAATTCCAGAAAGCACAGGCACCTCACGGCAACAAAAAGTGGCGCGAATGATGTCTTGCGCACCGCTGCTTCAGCTATGTTGTGACCCCGCCCCCGCGCCTCGTTTCCACAAGGGCGCTTGGCATGAAACGCCTGGTTTTCGGGTTTCTGAAAGCCCGACGGCCACGCCGTTTAGCCAAATGACCCCGCGCGCCGCGCGCTTCTTTGGTTCCACCCCCCCCCCCACCCCAAACCGCGCGGCCTTTCCGCACCGGCGCCCATCGCCCGCCTCAAAACTTTGCGTGTGGGGGCGGGCGCGTGTCCGCGGGCCGCCCCCCCCCCCTGGCTGGCCCTTCCTGCCGCGGCGGGCGCGCCGGAAAAATGGCGGGGCGCCCCACGCCACCCCCGAAAAGACGGAAGAACACGGCCGGCCTGCGTCCCTACGCGCGCCTCCGCGCGAAGCCAACATGGTTTTTGCATTCGGGAGAAAAAAGGCGAACGGCGATGGTGGGCGGGGCATGAAAAGACCCCCCCCCCAGCCGGCCAAAACGCACGCATTTGCAAAATGCTCGGCAGCCCATAGATTCATGCAGGTCAACTGATGACACAAAGGCTGCCAAAAGCTCGCCGAAAGAACCCCGGGCGGCGCCATGGCGCCTTGCAGGCTGCGGGGTGACAAGGCTGCGGGGCGCGTTCTGGCATGCCCTTCCGTCGGGCAGCTAAAGAATAAATATGGCACGCGGATCTGGCAAAGGGTCGCTAAGGAGGCTTTCCACAATCAACCGACAGCCTAGCTGAACCCTTTTGACGCTTGCGGGGCGTGCGCCTCCCTCCGCCGCGCTGGGTGGGGGACCTGAGCCTGGGCCAAAAGCACCAAGAACCGCACGGGCCACCGGGACCTGCGCGGAAACAACCGCCCACCACCTATCCGGGGGGTGGCGCAGAAGAGCCGGTGGGGCGCGTTGGGGGAATAGCCCGATTATGCGGCAAATGGTTTTCTCTAGACGATTTAGTTTCAGAGTACTTCTCCCAGAGGTGGGTCGATTCAGTTTATGCGTGCGCATATGCCGGATGCGTCGTGACGGGGCGGCGTGTTGAAAAAAAAGGGTGCGCGAATTGGTGCTTAACAGCGGCGACGCGTGGCGAAAAAAAAAGCCTTGGCTTTATAAACGACCATGGCGTTTTCAGTTTTCTGTATGTCTCAATTTTTTGTAAAAGATGATGTTTGAGAGAGGGGGACAGGCTCTTTCACCTTTGCATGCCAGGCTGTCGCGACAGGCGGTCTCTGCAGCGCACGGGTTTTCTACACCGGAGGGGGTCCGCTGATCCCTGCGCTACCTCGTGCGCTGCAATCTTTTCGCGGTGTGAAAACGCATCTGTTGCTCACTGTTTTGTTTGACTTCTCGCAACCGCTTGGTAAACAGATGGCGCAAGTTATCAATCTTTGTGCGCTTAAAAGCGCCGTGTTTGAGCCAGTTTGATATTTTGCTTCGAAGGCAGAAAAACCTGATCAAAGCACTCAGGGTCAAAAAAGAGCATTATGAAGGAAAAGAAGCATGCCAACGCGAGCTTTCTATTGCGCATACACGCTTTTTGTGCATTCAATAGGACGTTCTGGATGGGGATTCTGGGTTGGTGCTTGGTGCCGCTTTCAAAACGTCAATCAAATGTCAACTCTCACAAACCAAAGTCGCCGGACCCATGTGGAATTACCCCGTCAAAGTCTGTCGCGGAAAGAAAAGAGGGCGCTGAGGATGAAATAAATCAACCGCCTTTCGACCCCCTTGCCGACACTTTCTGGACGCACAAAAGGCCATTACATAGGGGTAGTGTTCGGGGCGGGGAAAATTGCGCAGGGTGTGGTTTTGGCCGAAAGCGCACAGCGGCTGTGCGGGGGGCTTGGTGCTGTGTTGCTGCTTCGGTCATGATCCACTTGGACTTCGAGAACGGGAATTTCTGCTGCTTCAGGTGCCTTGTATGCTTATGCGTTTTTTCGGGTTTTCGATTACTCGCCGGGGGGTCGTGCTTTGTGGTTGGGGCTGATGGTGGCGGCGGGGTCTTCGTGGCGGTCGTTCCGGCCCTGGGGGCTGTTTGCCTTCGGGCTTATGATGCGCAGCTTACGGAGAGTACCCAGAAGAAAAAGGCAGTGGAGGGTGTAGCTTGAGAAGCGGTGCATTTGGACGCTTTATTTTTTTATCCTCTTGATGGCCTTGGGTGAAAGAGGAAACGTGATATTTTGCGTCTCTGCAGAGCATTTCATAGATATGGACGTCAAGAGGCGAGTGCCTGATCAGCGCTCTGAAGATTGTCGGGGAGAGAAAGAGGGATTATGTGGGAAAGCATGCAGGGGCGCATAAACAGTCAAAAGCAGAGGCGAATGATTATCGCGAAGAGGGCTCGGATGTCAAGGGGCGGCGCCGAGCGGGGGGGGGAAGTGGCGAGGAAACGCCCCGAGAAGCGTTCTCAAAAACATTGTTTCATGGTCCATGAGCCAGTGGCGTAGTCTTTCGCTCCGCATAGCAAACACAAGAATGACACTGGTGTGCCAGCCACTCCATCTTGCAAGTGTCTCAGGAGCAGAAAAATGGCGGGTTTCCACTGTGTTCGCAACTTCTCGCTTTGCTTTGCACCAAGCAACTTTTTCGACGCATGCTTTTTTCTGTCGGTGACACATCTTGGACACCTTCATGTTACACCTTGACTCATCGAGGAGGCAGCGCGAAACAGAACATACACATTAAGCAAAGGGGCCTATTAAACCGATACTAGCCACTTCCAGCGCTGTCAGAACTCTATCAGAAAAAAGAATCATCTGAATCTGTGAAAACGAGCCTTTGAAGGGAACTAAATGAACCTGTGTTCCACCATGTGTTCTTTCCACATTCTCTCTCTTGCCGGCCTCCTTCTACAATGTCCTTCATATTAGAGGTGCATTTTTCCGATGTCTGCCGCCGAGCTGCAACGAAGGGCAACGGCCCTTAGTCGCCGTCAGGTGCGGATATTTGGGGCAGTGGCCACCGGGTGCGGCAGCCTTGGTTTGTACGTTTGCTACAAGAAGTTTTTTCTTCCTGAGCGTCTACGCGAAGACCAGTGTAGGAGGGTGCTCATGCCAGTGCGTAGAACAAAACCTTACGTTGTGGGGACATCGATGGGCAATGGTTTGCTGCCGGAGGTGCGATCTATGCCAAAAGTGGTGTTTTTCTTCTACGTCGCGTACCGAATCGCACTGCTTTTTGTAGGTAGTGTTCCCGTTCTGTGGTACGGATTTCTCACATACAGCTTACGGCTGTGCCCTGAACGCATATTTTATGAAAAGATTCTCGCATTCCTCTCGTCAATGGGACCGAGCTACATCAAACTTGGTCAGTGGATGGCGACGCGCCCTGACTTTTTCCCCGATCAAATGTGTAAGACGCTGGAAAAGCTGTATGACAGTACCGAGCCACACAAGTGGTCACACACTGAGAGACTTCTCCGCAGCGAGTTCACCGACGGGCCTTGCAAAGGGCACAGCGCGCTTCGCTACATCTCCGAGATCGAAAAGGTCCCCATCAAGAGCGGTAGCATTGCACAAATACACCGAGCGAAGCTCCGCGAGAGCATTGATGGCATTCCAGCTGGAACAGAGCTCGCTCTCAAGGTCACGCATCCCTACATACGCGAGCAGGTGTCAGCTGACCTGGCAGCCATGCGTCTCTTTGTTTGGGTCGGCAACAGGATTATTCCAGGGCTGCGATACTTTAATTTGGATTCGAGCATCAACGAGTTCTCGTCGCTGGTCCAGTCTCAACTCGATCTACTAGTCGAAGGCGATAATCTGATGCAGTTTCGGTACAACTTCCGCAGCTTCAACGGTGTTATTTTCCCCACGCCGCTGCTATCTCTGTCTACGGAAGACGTGCTCTTTGAAACATTTGAAGAGGGTGAACCGCTGCAAGATGTGGTGTACAGTGAAGAGCATAAAGATGTGGCAGAGCTGGGCTGTCACATGTTTTTGAAGATGCTCTTTGAGGACAACTTTGTCCACTCAGATTTGCATCCCGGTAACATTCTTCTGCGCACAAATAAGACGGATGGCCTTCGGCAGTACTACCCTGACGGCAAGCGGAAGCTGCGATTTGAGGTTGTGGTTCTCGACACTGGCCTTGTCACGACTCTTTCCAAAGACGAGCGCAACAACTTCATCTCGCTCTTTGCCGCTGTCGCGTGCGGTGATGGTGAGCTCGGGGCGGATCTAATGATCGATCGTCTGCCACACTCCATGAGAAACTCACAGGACGCAGCAAACCGGGAGAGGTTCAAGAAAAAGATCAAGGAGGTATTTGACATGGTCGCTCCTGGAACGGCAGGCTTTCGACTCAGTAAGGTCCAGATTGGCAGTATCCTAGGAAAGGTAATGGACGCGGTCCGCGAGAACCACATTCCTTTGGACGGCAACTTTGCTTCACTCGTTCTCTCGGTGATTGTGGGCGAGGGGCTGGGTCGCAAGCTGTTGCCGGACTTCAACATTTTTGCCGAGGCAGCACCGTATCTCATGGCATTTCTCGAGGACGGCGAGCTTTACTTCCTGGCGAACAAGCTCCAGAGCACATACGGTACCACCGCTTTGTTGCGGGACTCAGTAGATATTGTGAAACCAGAAAAGGCTGGTACGTACGTCGAAATGGCGGTGAAAAAGGGCGAGAATATGCTACGGAAACTCTTCGCATCGGACAGGGCCCATGGCTAGGGCTTCTCTTCGATCGTTATTGTTTTTCCCTTTTCGGTAATTTTATTGCTACAGGCCACGTGAGCTGTTCCATGGTGACAAAAATGTAAGGTGCATTACGGTGACTGGTGAAAGTCGACGATTGTTGTGACGGGTACTGAGCGGCGTTCTTCTCTGGTCTCTCGCTTTGATAGGCCAAGCACTTGAAAGCGCTTTTGAAGCGTGATGGATTTCATGAAATTTTCTCATTTGTCTTCACTATATCTCACACTTTTGATACTTCGCGTGGATCTATGAGCTCTTCACCTCTGGCAGCACAAAATGCCGTCTTTGGCCAAGCCTTCCCAGAAGGGTAGGGGGAAGAAGAAGGGTGGTAAGAAGCCGGCAAAGATTGTCCCCGACCCGGACGGTGCGTATCGCCAGCAGCTGGATGAAACACTATACATCCCTAAGGTGGTGCGCAGGAAAGTCCTTGATACCTATGGGAAGGCAGCTGATAGCGCGATCATGGCCAATACCGTTGACGCCTTGCCGTCGCAGCTGGATGCTCATCGCGAAAGGCCGATTTCGTTTATCAAAGTACCAAGTATCTTTCGGTCTCTGGGTCTTTGCTTGACTGATGACCAGATTGATCAAATAAAGGCGATGATTGCGCAGAATTCTCAACACGTATCACAGGAAAACAGCGCGGCCAACCAGATGCAGCAGGTGCAGCGGCCTGGCACATTTGCCGACCGTGAAAAGCTGCGCACTCTCTTGGTGGAGCTGCTCCACACCCACGTATTGGCATACGACCCTCAAGTGCTCACCTGCCCCCATCCCAGATTCCCGGATCGTGTCTCTTCGGTGGTATACAGCTCTACAGAAGCTGACATTCGATCCTGTTTTGATAAAATCTGGGAAGTGACTGGGAAGCAGATGGTTATGACTGCGGACGGGACAAATATCCGGTGCGTTGCCGTGGAGCAGCTGGAGGAGCTTTTGGTAAGAGCGCAAACCGAGGAGGTCGCCACGAAAGCTCTGACGGAAAAAGAGTTACAGGACTTCTACTTTCTTGTCAAGGATGTAAACGATGATGTGGTAAGGGAAGACGCTTTTTTGAACTGCTTCATTCATGCACAATAGTTATCTCGACTCTCGATTATCAAGGGTGTTACTGCCTTTTCTTTTCATTCACCATACTCCTGAAATCTGGAAACACATTTAAAAAGCGCGCTCGGTGCGGAGGGACATTTCGCTTTGATTCTTTGGTTGAGTCAGCTGAATCGTGATCGTGGTGAATTGCGACCCTTCGATGAGAACGTGTCGTGCGGGCGCTACAATCTACCACGATAATCTCATGGTGTGCTCCACCCCTCGACTCCCAATGTTTATCTTCTAGACACTCTACCTGGACATCGTTCTCTTTTTATCTCTGCCCTTTGCTGGTCTACTTGTTTTACGATTGATTCTATTGCACTCTTCAGAAGAGTAGTCGCACTAATGGACGCGATCACCGAATTGCTGAAAAACATAGACCCAAGCCGTATCGACGAGGCGCTGGCTCTGCTGCAAAGCCTCAAAAGCAACGCGGCACCACAGCAGCCGAGCAATAGCCACGTGCCTGCAAGCAGCAGCTCAGAGGCTTGCCGCAGCTCTCCAGAGCCTGAACCGCAGCAGCTGGCGGAAAATGGAGGACAAATCACCGAGCTTCTTACCGAGTCATGGGCAGAGGGGGCGAGCGGTACGGCGGAGGAGGAGAACGACATGCCACTTGCTTCCTTTGGACACTTACTCTCACCTGAGAAGAAAAAAAAAGCTCGCGATGACCGTAGGGCTGAGCGGGAGGCGGAGAAGGAGGCGCGTCGGAGGATGAAGGAAGAGGACGCGGCCTTAATTAAGTCAGAGCTTGACGCGCGTAAAGTCATCTGCGATGAGGAAAAGGAGAGTCGTCGCATCTTGAAGGACACGGAGCGCGACGCACGAAAGGCAGAGAGGGAGGCGGAGAGGGAAGCGAGAAACAAAGCGCGCGAGGCAGAGAAGGCGGCTCTTAAAGTGCCGAAGGAGGCCCCGAACAGCCTCACTCTTTTCGGTTTCCTGAGCAGCACTGTCAAGGCGGAGAGCAACAAAAACAGGCTATTCTCTCCCTTTGTCCAAGACAAGCGCGTTGCTCCTGCTGCACTGCAGTTTTGGAGGAGGCCGGAGGACAAAATTTCGCGCAATGAGGAGACCTCGGTGGTGAATCTCTCCTCTCACGCGATGAACGGCGGCGCGCGGCGAGACCCAGGGAAGAGCAAGAGTCACATGGTGGACGAAGAGTCCTCTCTGCTGCACCCGCCCATGTACTGCGATGGAGGCGCGCCTTCGAAGGCGAAGGTGTGTGTGCGCGACTTCAACGCCATGATTGAGGCTTCCAACGCGCAGGAGGTGCCAGTGCGCGACCTCCTGCGTCAGTGCGGCTGCGCTTTCCACGCGGCCGTTTCCGACCCATACGCGTCTTTTGACAACGAGGTTGTGTTTGTTGGTTTCTTCGCCATCGGGTACGATCCGTGCCAGTCTCGCCCGCCCTACTTCGGCACCTACAACCATCTGCAGGAGGGTAACTTGAACGAAGCGGAGCTGCTGCAGATGGGCCGGTTTCCGCTGCGGTGCGGCATTCCTCGCTTGTCGAACATCGATTACGAGTACGACTCGGGCGATGACTGGGACGTTATGGAGGGCGATGAGGATATCGCCGCCTCCTCTTCGAGCGACTCGGACAAGGACACCGCGTTGGACTCTCTCGACAGCAGCGACTTAGAGTTCATCGACGACTCCGACTCCGACTGCGACACCCAGCGCAAGATTATGGAGGCGCGACAGCGTCGCCTGCATCGGCTGCGCAACAAGAGCAAGCTTGTGCCGTCCTACAGTGGACCGTTTGTCGGCATTCCTACCGATGAACACCCACTTCGAGGCTTTGACGAGCTGGAGCGCTTTGCCCCTCTGAATGCGGCGTACTTCTCTCAGCTCTTGGAGAAGGAGCTGAACGCGTTCACTAGCGGGAGTGCCGGCATCCCCGCAAGTGAAGACGAGGGCCTGAGCGCAGAGGAGATGGAGGCAAAGCGGCAGCGCGCCTTGATGGAGGCCGCGCTGAAGAACCGACGCGAAATGACAGACACGGAGCTCAAGGCGCTGCACACCATCGTTGCATCAAACAGCAAAGTCTCGACAAAGATGATACTCGCTGCCTTCAAGCAGCAGCAGCTCTGCGTCGGGGTCGCAAGGGCTGAGATTGAGCGTACCATCAGGCGCTTTTACGAGCGCCGTCACCGTTCGCTCGTTCTGCGGGGTGAGCCATGGTCTCCGACTGATGAGCGACTCTTTGCACGCGTTTCCTCCTCGAAGAAGCCGAAGTCACCGGGAGACGGAGGCACAGGTGTCGTGACAGGCGACGGGGAGGGCAGAAACAGCGACGAAAACGAGGATGCGGATGATGGCACCGATATCGATGACGTCGCGGAGACCACTGTTGAACGTGCTGCTGAGATCGCTGATGACGCTTTTGCCAAGGCAAGCGAAGTGGGCGATAGGACTGCGTCAGCGCCTGTGACACCGTCGGAGACTGTCGAAGAGGCGGGACACCCAAAGCCGTCGCCGCATAGTTCGGGCGAGGCGAAGGTGGAGACTTGGCTCGCTAAGACAACGCAGATTACTCTCACGAAGCTTTCGCCGAAAGAAAGCGCTTCGGCCTCCTTCAACATGGCGAAGCGGCCGCGCGAGGAAGAACAGGCGGAGGATCAAAACGACAGCGCCACCACTGCTACCAGCGATTGAGTGAAGAAGAGAAGTGACGTGTGCCGGCGGCCACAACGTAGCCGGCGTATGTGAGCCACTCTTGCGTGAAATGCCCAATGGCTGATGGACAAGCCGAGCGGCATTATTGTCTTTGCCAGGTCATGCTTTGAACAGTCCTGATGATACGGTCTCCTGGCGTCCTGTGTGGAGGACTGCCGTCGTCGACGTTGTGCTTTTCCTGCCGTGTATTTGCTCATAGAAGAAGCTCTAAACACATCCAAAAGGGCGAAAAGATTCACACATGTGCGCACTTGGAAGCGCGCATGTTGCGTACGGTCGAAAACCGTTTCTCTCGCCGCTGCAACGATGCACAACAGCTCTCTTTCAGAGGTGCACCGTCGTGTTTCCACGGTGAGGCGATGCTTCTCTCCCCTGGAACGGGTTGTCGCACTGCACTGCTGATGCGGAGAGCAGAAACGCTGCACTTCTTTAGATCTTCGCTGCGCATCGATCCCGTCCCGTTCCTGCTTCAGTGCTCTCTCTCCTCTCTCTTTTTGCTGCCATGCTTCAAACCTCAACACCGCACACACTTCCACACAACGCACAGGGTGATTCTTTTTCTTTTTCTTTCTCTGAGGGCCAGACGGCTCACCCTTTTCCTTTTGTCCCTCGGTTTGCGTTCCTGTTTGTTTTGCTTCATTGAATTGCTGCGTCCCTCATCCTTCCGCACACGCCAGCAGAAGAAGCAACGAAACCCATCAAAGGAGAACGAGGAAAAACATCACAAAAACAGAAACGAAACGCACAGAAGCAACAGGCGCTGAAACAGATCGATTTCGCTTTATTTTTGTCCGGTTTGGCACTGTGCTACCCCCCCCCCCCTCCGTGTCCCCCTTCGTCTTTTCCCACGGCAGTCTCGCGTCTCCTTGCGGACGCTGCCACCTTCGCATTTATTCTTTTATTACCGCACAACTGTCTGTGCCCACATAGACGGGCGTACCACGGTGATCCGCGGCACATCATGGGGCACAAGAACTCGTCGAACATAAGTTCGGCGCCAGTGCCTCCGCCCTTCTACGTCCTCCCTGCTGTCCCTGTTCCATCTCTAAAGCCTTCGAACCTGGACTTTTCTGAGACATCTGGAAAGCCGATTTTGTGCGCTGGATGGATAGCACCACACGGCAACCGCTCGTGGTCGCGGCGAAATGTGGTGTACTCGTCTGAAATTGAGGTCCCGGTCCCGCAGCCGTGCCAGGTGCGCGTGAAAATCTACGCTGCCGGCGTCAACCCCGTTGATGCCCACCGTACCGCTGTGCTGACCAGCTTCCCTGAAGTTGGCACCAGCGGCAAAAGCCGCTGCGCGAGCCGTCACCCGAGACCCCCGTTTAAGTTCCCGTACGTGGTCGGCATCGAGGGCGCTGGTGTTGTGGAGAGTGTCGGGTGGGCTGCCGCCTCAAGCGGCGAGAGAGACGGCTCTGCAGGGGCACCGGCCTCTGCCAACGCCAGGGACATCCGAGTGGGTGACCGTGTTGCCTTCTTGGCTGATTTCACGCAGGGAAGCGGCGGCACCTTTTGCCAGTATGCCGTGGTGGATAGTGACGTTCTGTGGAAGCTGCCGGAGGTGGTATGCGCACCACCACCCTCTACCGATGGACTAGTGCCCGGCCGCCTCATCGACTTTGTAGAGGCGGCGTCGTTGCCGGCCGCTGCCGCCACAGCGTATATCGCGCTTTTCGACAAGTTGAGGATAGAGACGCAGCGCGCCATCTTCATTAGCGGCGCCTCAGGCGGCGTCGGCTCAGCCGCGGTGCAACTGGCTCACTACTTTGGGCTTTATGTGATTGCAAGCTGCTCGACGCCGAACATGCGCTATGTCCAAAGCCTCGGCGCGGACTACGTCGTCGACTATACTCGCGCGGATGTCGTGAAGGAGATTCTGACGTACACAGACAACTACGGGGTGGACTACCTGCTCGAGTGCGCTGGTGCGTCTATGGCAGAGGCGCACTCCGAGACGGTGCGATTCGGCGGCGCGCTCTGCGTCTTGACGGGTTTGCTCTCCCCGAGAAGTGACATGGTGTTTCGCCGACAACTGTCGGTGCACTATGTGTGCCTTGGCATGCAGCATCAAGACCCGCTGGCACGGACGCAGCTGCAGCCTTTGGGTGAATTGGTCATGCAGCTCTACATTCAAGGTGCCTTTAGCGTGAATGCGGAGCAGGTGCCCTTTGTTCAAGCAGCGGATGCGCTGGACGTGGTGGCATTAGGCCACGGGCGCGGCAAGATCGTGCTGACCAACTTTCACACGAACGAGGACAAAGAAGAGCGCCTGCGCCGCCGACATGTTCAGTTGTACGAAAAGGCTCAGCGTCAATATCAGCTAGAGGAGACACAAAAGGCCGCCGGCGCAGCAGCAGCCGCGGCAGCCTCTGATGCGGCATCAAGGGAAGCGGGGTAGTATTACGACCTCATCTCATTTTACCTCCTCGCTGCGACTCAAAAGCGCAGGGTCGGGCCTGTGGCAGATAGGGCGGCACGTCTGTGAGAGTGCGCGCCAGTACCGCGTGTGTCTCTCCTTCTTTCATCTTGCTGTGAGTGCGGGGGTGTGGTGTGTTTGTGTGTGTGGGGAGTAAGCGAGCACTATACTCGCTGCGGCGTACTTCTGACCCTTTCTTGACTTCTGTGTTGTCGTGTTGCACTACCATCTCTACGCACAGCAAATGTCGTGGGCACCATCTCGATTTGCCGTTGTGACAACGCCGTCTGTTGTTGGGGGGGGGGGGAGCCCGGCCTCGTTTGGATGGCTGCGTATCGGAAGTATATATATATATATTCTGGCGGTGGTGATGGTGCTGAGAGAGGGAGGCCGACCGCCATCCCACGCAAGCGGTTCTGGGCGGACCCTACACTGAGAAGGCGATGAAAGGAGCACCCTTCACTCAAGCACTTGTAGGCCACCCATCCTACTCATTGCCGCCCTCGGTGTCTGTATGAGCACGCACACATCGACTCCTCTCTCTCTCCCTCTTGCCACTTGTAGTCCGAAGTGAGGTGGTCAAGCGAGAGAGCAAGCAAACCGTGTGCATACAGCGCCTCTTTTGTGTGCGTGGCTTCTCAAGCTCTTGTCACCACGGCCGTCACCGCATCACATTCATGGCCGCTATCTGGTGAATGAAAACACACGCACACACAAGCGACAGTGCAGCTCACCACAACTCCTTCCTCCCCCCCAAAAAAAAGCAAACGGCAATACCATCACAGGATGAGCGGGCAGGCGGGCAAACAAGTGGCACCGGTGAAGTGCAAGGGCTGGTCTGTGGAGAAGCCAGCCTTGCAGTGGTCGACAGACGCGGTGAGGCTGTCAGATGTGACGGTGCCGGCGCCGGGCCCTACACAGATCCGCGTAAGAGTGTACGCAGCCAGCATCAACCCAGTTGACTGGAAGCGAGTCATGTTCCCCGCCTCCGGCTCTGGCCCTGGCGTTGCAGGCAGCGCTCTCAAGGGGTTCAAAGGGATGCACCACAAGCCGCCGAACTACCCATACCCGTATGTGGTCGGCGTCGACGGCGCCGGTGAAGTGGAGAGTGTCGGCGGAAAGGTGACGGGGCTGAAGGCTGGGGATCGGGTCATGTTCCACTCGAGCCTGACGAACGCGCACGGCGGCTCCCTGTGCGAGTACGCCGTGATGGAGGAGTCCGTAGCGGTGCCCATCCCGGCTGATGGGGCGAGGCCGTTCTCGTATGAGGAAGCCGCGGCCATTCCGTGCGCCACATGGACAGCATACGTTGCCCTCTTCGACAAGCTGCGCATCGAGCCGGGCCGCAGCATCTTCGTCGATGGTGCATCTGGGGCAGTGGGCAGCTGCGCTGTGCAGCTGGCGCACCACATGGGGCTCTACGTATTTGCATCGTGCTCTCCGAGCAACGCAGACTATGTGCGCAGCATCGGCGCAGATCAGGTGCTGAACTACCACGACGGCATCGAGATGATCGATCAGATTCTGGACGCTACAGAGGGATATGGGGTGGATTACTACCTCGCCGTAACCAACACGCAGGATGCGGAGAGTTTCACTGACGCTCTTCGTTTTGGCGGCGCCGTCTGCCTGCTGTCTGGCGTTCTGATTCCCAACAGCAATGTGCTATTCCGTCGTCAGCTGTCGGTGCACTACGTCTTCCTGAACGGTTTACATGGCCATCCGCTGACGCGGCCACAGCTGCGATACATTGGCGACCAAGTGGCGAAGCTCTACCAGAGCGGTGCCTTTCGCCTGGACGTGGAGGTCCTGCCGTTTGCCGAAGCCGCCAAGGCGCTTGACCGCTCAGCGACTGGGAACGTGAACCACAAGAAGCTCATTGTGCAGGTGGCATCACCTTGATCATGGATGACGACGTTAGGGGGCTCATCTCGCCTCCTAGAGTGGCTGCGCCATTTCGAGCAGCGCCTTACTTGGTCCCTGGCACAAGCGCGCAGGGCCGCACGTGTTTTCTTGTTCTTCTCTTTGGTGTTCTCATGCTCATCATGCCTGCTGCACTCGCCGTGTGCGGTGCTGGTAGAGCAGTAGCGTCTCCACGCACCGCTTCAAACCACGAGAGAGAAATGCTGCACGCTGCGCAGCTCCATGATACTATGCAGTGTTCATGTGACACACACACACACACACACACACAAGAACCCGTGCCGGTTTCGTCGGGCATACGCGGGGGATGCAAGCGCGCTATCGTTGTGCCATGAGGTAGATGTAGACGTGGCACTCTGTGGCGCATCTCTCTCCCTCTCTTCTCGCTTTTTATTTTTCCCTCTTCTGCGCGTGTGTATTGTAAAGCGATCTTCCAGACTCCCCAATTCTTTGTTTGCTTCCTTTTCAACCGCTAATGCTCTGCTCTCGAGCTGCGTACGCGTGTGCATGCATGGGCTGACTGCAGAGAGCTAAAAAGGAGCTTGGGCAGGACGCAGCACGCGGATCCTGTGTTGCAGTACTTTTCCCCCACGATGCCTCGTAACCGCCTTGTGGTTGCCTGCAATGCTTCGACTGCTGGGCGCCCGGCACAGTCTCTCGCGCTGAGTGTGTCGTTGTCCACCACGCTTCGATCATCGACTGCGTTGGCACTCACCAAGTCACTAGTCAACATCACCACTCACCGAGGCAGTCGCCACTCGCTGTTGCACACCGCTGTGCGGCGCTACACAAACGTGCTCTACAGGCTTCCGCCAACGCAGACGATCCCGACGCACTCCCCGTCCGGCGAGGAGGTGGACACGGAGCTCTTTGTTCGTCAAGTCCAGAACTTTTTCGAGGTGCTGCGGCGATCACAGCTGATTGAGCGGTTCTATGAGATGAAGAGCTGCCCCTACTACGAGTGCCTCTTCACAAACGACCTCTTCTTCCAGCACCACGATCTGATCATCCCGATGCCGAAGCACGGGCGCGAGCACCGGTCAGCGGAGATTAGCGAAACCATCCGGTACATGCGCGGGTGGGGTGCCACTGGTGACGTGAACCACGTGCTGCAGGACGTGAAGGGTGGCCGTGCGAGCGGCGGCGACTTTATTTCAACCACTCACGGCATGCTGATGGGCTACGGCACGTCGCGTACGAACAAGTTGTCAATGATGACCTTGACCGGCGCGATTGCACCATCGGAGGCGGCAGCCGAGCAGGCGCGTGCCTTGTGTGTGGAGCCGATCGAGATGCTGCCAGATAGTCCTCCCTTAAGTGACGTGATTGCCTTCGCGGGACAGCGCACGTTTGTCATCAGCGACACGGAACACGGCCACAATGCGGCGCAGCAGGCGGTGAAACGTATTCAGAAAGTGCCGTGGCAGATCATCAAGCTTGAGCCTGGATGCAGTTTTTTCTCGCACCTGGGCGGTGTGAACTATGTGTACGACGTGCTGTGCGATCAAGACTTCCCCCTCTCGATGGAGCGGCTGGGCGAGTCGGGCATGAACCCGTTCCCTGTGGAGTGGTCGGAGCCCCGGAAGCTCGGTATTACGATGCGCAGCATCTGCATGACGGCACGTTTTACGCGCGGCACCATGAACGCCGGTGGCTACGCCAACAGCAGAGGTCACGCGGCGTCCAGCTTTAACTACAACAGTCGCGACATCTCCAAGAACTCGCGCCTGTTCGTCGGCGGAAGCCGCAAGCACGGCGATCAGATGGCACCCCTGGCGGCACAGCTAGAGGCGGACGAGATCCAGAAGCCGGTGCACCAACCCATCCCGCGGTACGCGGCACCCATGCACCGGCGAGGAACGGTGGTGCCCACCGAGCCGTCCGCGTAGGCGGTGTGGAAGGCGACGCGGTGGTGAGTGCTTTCTAGGTGTTGTCGCGTGTTGGGTGGTGTTTTTTTCGACGTCTTCTCACAGCTACGGAGCACGTTGTACCTTATCGCGTTTCGAGGAGGAGGAAAAGGAATCTTCGCATCATCTCATGCAAAGAGAAGCCAAACGCCGTACATGATCGGGTAGCCGCTGCACTCACGGTCATGATGTGCGCAGGAGTGTGCCCACACTCACCTTTACTCTGAAGCAGGCGAGTGCGCTCAACGCCACGCCACGTCGACACCGCGCTTGCGTCTTTCTTATGGACCCTCTCCACGAAAGCATCTCCACTGGCTGCCGCCCGCCGCGCTACTCTGTCTTGCCACCCCCCTCATTCTCCTCGCCTTCTTTGCTCCGTCGCACGCCACCATCGTTCACAGACGAAAGTCATCTCTTTGCTTGTCTATTTTCCGCTATCGTGTGTGTCAGTTTCCCTCCTTTCATTTGTTTTCCCTGCTCGCTGCTGCAGCCGCTGCTTTCGTTTTCAGATCTCAGATCCCTTCCACTCCGATACGGCCGGGTGCCTGCTAACGTCCACTTCTCCCTTCTTTTCTATTCTTCCATTGTTTTCGAGGTTTGTACGTCTCTCTATACACACACACATATATATATATATTAATTTCGGAATCGAAGTACCGCTTCTTTCCCCGTTGTGCTGCCCGCTTGCTCACGCGGTACGGGAAACGGATTACGCCAGCGCACATCTACGCGGTGTGTGTGTGTATGTTTGTGCTTTATTTTTTAGATCTTCTCGAGCGGTGCTGCTTTCTCTCTCCTGTCAAATCGCCATGTTCCCTCCACCTCGCCTGTGGCTTGTGGTGCTGTGGATATTCGTCGCTGCTGGGCACTGCGCTTGCATGGCTGCCGAAGGAAAACTCCAGCCCCCGTATACGAAGCCAGTGATCCAAACACGTCATGACGATGCCGTCCACCCCGAGAGCGGTGCCTATGCATCGGTGCTGCCCGTGAGCCTCAACGCGACCGTGGCGGATCCGTTCCTGACGCCTGCCACCCTCATGGAGGGGGTGCGGAGCACCGGGAAAGCGATCACACCACAGCACATCTTCACGAATGCCGCGCTGCGGCTCGTCTTCGACGTGCCAAATCCTGGTCTGGACTTTGTGATCAATCTCACTTCTGCCCAGTACCCACTGCTTCAGGACCCGAACGGCACGCTGTGGCGGTCCGTGCTGCCCTCGAAGATCGAGGTGGTGAAGCAGAGCAGCAAGTACACCTACGATGTGGGGAACCTCAACCTGAGGAGCTACCAGTCCCAGTCCGAGTCTGTGGAGGTGGTGGCAGGTGCTCCGGCCGCCGACGCGGAGTGCTTCACCTTGAAAGCGTGCTGTGCAGTGAACTCAAGCTACTACCAGAAGTACGAGCTGGTGGACAGCCCTGTGCCTCCGTACGTGTGCACAGGTGTACCAATCCCGTACTTGCTGAGGCACTTCACTTTCGGTGTGGACAGCACGGTCAAGTTCCGAGAGGCTGCAGAGGGCGCTTCATGTGAAATGAAGGCAAATCGATGGACCGAAGAATCGGCGACGTGCACCGCAAACTTGAATGCTGTCCTGGCCGGTGTTACGGCAAGTCCTCCGCACAGATTGCCGTCTCGTGCTTTCTCACTGTGCCGCCAAGGAGACAACCTAACGAACTCAGAGTCCGGGTCGTCTCCCATTCCTGTCGTGATCACTGCATTTTGCTCAGAAAGTCGGTGCATCGGATACACGCCGGCCAACTACCGCAGCGACAGAAGCACCTGCCTCAACTACCCGCTGGGCTTCTACACCTCTGCAGATGAAAACAACACAAACCAGTTCAGCTCCTTCGAGGATAACGCCGCTGCATTTTGGCCCTATTTGTTCAACGACTGCAAGTGGATCGACGACGTCACCATGTCCTCCCCCACCACGATCCAAGACATCAGCTTGCAGTGCGACGTGCCGGCATCGACGGGGTGGTCGCTCTCGTACGAGAACTTCAGCGCTCATCTCACCGATACCATCGCACCACTCTTTCCGATTGGCCGTCCGACGCGGGTCGCAGGGCAGTACGCCAGTCCGACGGACAAGGACACCATCCTGTTTGAGCTCGAGTACGTCTCCTTCTCCAGCTTCAAGGCGGGCAGGTGGACGTTCAGGATCTGCACGACGCGGCAGTGCGCCACGTCGACCGTTCCGGTGGCGGGTGACACAGGACACTACCCCAATGTGATGCGTGTCAACGTCTCCGCGTCCAAGCTAGGCCTCTCCGCATCGCCCCACGAGCCCGCCGTGGGCGTCGAGGTGTACTCCGCCACCACACCAACGACGAGCCCTTTCCGCACCCTCCTCGCCCCATCGGTCGTGTACGTGGACAAGGCAGCCACGCCCTTGTCACAGGATACGGTGAATATGACCCTCGCTCGCGACCCGCCAGAGCGTGTCCCCTCTCCGTACGACGCTTCCACATCGGGGAGGACAACTAGTCGAGTGCTGTGCGAGGGGGACTACCGCTTCTCGACCGTGACGAACAACTGCCAGCCGCTGACGGACGAGGACTGCGCTACAAAGTATCGCGGCCGTCGCTCGAAGTTCGACCCTGTCGCGAGGGCGTGCGCATACCCCGTCCCGCCGCTGAATGGCCCCCTCGTCTTCAAGCCGTTGGCTGAACCGAAGCCGCCGCGCACGTACAGCCCCGAAGAGCTGCGTGCCATTCTCAAGACCGTGAAGCTGCCGCAGTTTCTCCGCACCATGGAGAAGTCGTATGAGGATTACGAGCGGCAGATGGCACGGTGGGAGGGCCGATCAGTGAGATTTCCACCCGGACGAGCCGCAGCCGCTGAGGACACTGACGTTGTTGCTGTTGCCGCCGCAGACGAGTCGGCTGTGACGTACATCAACGAGTCCCCAATGCCTGGGGCACGAGGCCTGAGCGTTACTTGCATCGCGGCGACATGTGTCCTGTGGACGGTGGCACTGCTGCGAGACGTGCTTGAAAAGCTTTTTGGACTGGGCCCGTGGCATGATCAGCGCCGGTGCGCGTTTTTCGCGGGTGCAGTGAACTGCTGGCATTGGCTCAGCGGGGCATGCGCAGAGGGCCACAATGAGGCACGGCCACGGCAGCGGCGTGCCACGAGCAATACCACGGCCACGCCAACGACTGCCCAGCCCTCCGCTCCTCGAAGCGCGACACAGAGCGGGCAGAGCGGTCAACATGCCAATCCTGCGCTCCAGAAGCGGAAAGGAAAGGGCGCGACATTCACGGCAGACACGCCGTTGCAGTCTACAAGGAAGTCTCCTCATGGGGCGCCTCGCGAACCCGTCACCTCAGCTCCGTTCCAGCCGAGAGACCCAACAGCCACACCGCAGCGCGAGAAGCAGGACGGTGGGCAGAAGAGGCATCTCCCGCGCACGCACAACAGTCGCGATGCCGAGCGAGAACATCGACAGAGCGTATCGGCAGGTACAACGGGTCCGGCCTCTTCGTGGGGTGACGCACGCCACTACGTCTCCGCAGCGCACCCGCCGGCCTACGACGTCTTTGGCTTTTCGGAAGCGCCACACGCGCCGTTTGGCAGCGGGGCAGGGTTTGCTGCCCCGGGTGACATGCCCTTCTTGGGGGGCGACTACACGGGCCAGAGAGTCTGGCTTTCTGATGAGGGCGTGGGCTTGGGGTACGTGCCAGCTGCCTTTGCCCGGCCACACTCCACATCGTCGCATCGATGCCACAGCTGCCCTTCTTCGCCCTATCCGACTTCCTCTCCCCCGTCGCCGGAGTGGCACCCCTTCGAGGATGTCTACCCCACAGTCCCGTCTCCCTGCTACGCCCCGTACGACGCCCCTCTGCCAGAGTTCAGTCTGAATCCGTCGTCGACGTCATACCCCGGCTTCGCCCGCGCCGCGCCGCCGTCGCCGTTTGCCGGGTTCGACGCGTTCCCTCCAGTCTCCTCGGTGCGGCAGTCCTCCCGTGTGGAGGTTCTTTCATCGGACACCGATGGAGCGCACGGCGACAACCGCGCGGCGGAAGCGCCGTCTCCAGCGGGTCGCACACGCCGCCCAAACAGCATGGTCTGACACCGTGCAACGGGGGAGAGAAGGGGGAAGGAACGGTCAGCCCGAGAGGAGACGGGCGTGCGGCAACGCATGACCCTCTCGGCACGAGTCGCCAAGTGTTTGCCGCGCTTCGGCCGTTCTCTGATCTTCATGTGCTCTCCGTGTCTTGGTACTCCCGTTTTCCAAATAAAAAAAAAGAAGAAACATACTTGTCGTTCCTTGCTCAGATTTCAGCTCCTATTCTTTCCTTCGCTCATCGTAACAGCGCCTACGCGTGCGCGTCACTTCTCTCTGCCCCTCCCCTCGTCCTGTACGGCACTTCCCACACCTCCTTTTGTTTTCGTTTTCGACGAGCTCTGATGCGCCTCTGCATTGCCCGTTTCACCTCCTGCCCATCGCCGCTCCTCACCACTCCGCGGCTGCTTTCAGTGCGAACACTTTTCCGAGTCGCCTCAAGAACTTCGCGGCGGTGATGAGCCCTGCTGTCGCTTGTGTGTCAACGGGGCGCTTCGTGAGGCTGCCACAAAAGGTCGGCGACGGGATCGGGATGGAGCGCGTGCGCGGTGCTGACTGGCGTATCTTGTGGCTTCAGAGACCATCAACTAATCCCCCTCCCGAAAAACAAAACAAAACAAAAAAGACAGCGCGCGTGAGGCAGTACATCGACAGGCATACTTCCCACACGCGGTCAGGCTTGCGAGGTCAAGCCTATCTCTTGTTCAGCATCTAGCTTGCTTTGCTGCGGATGTCGGCGCAGGGATCACGAGGACGTGGATGACACATCCTCCAGCGTGCCTGTGCGTGCGGTGGCACATTCCTCGTCTCTGTACCCTTCCTGGCCCAATGTCTACTTGCGCCTTCTCATCTCCACGCTCTCTCCTTCACGGGCACCTCCTCCCTACGCTCCTCTCACCCGTGCGCAATCATGTGCCTACTGCTGCATCGCCGTAGTTTGGGAGCAACTCTACTCCTGCGAAGGGTCTGCGTGTTGTCCGTCTCGCCAATCTTGCACCTTTCCCGAGGTGACACAGAGCGCTGAAGCACGGCCTCGGCCGATGTTACTGCTGCTAGCCCTGGTTCTTGGCGAACTCCAGTGTGCAACACACATACACTCAGGCTGCGCTCGCACACGCCACAACCAGCGTAGCTTTTCGTTTCGTCATAGTCTTGGAAGAGCACGTGCGGCGCCTCATGTCCAACCAAGCAGCTCACGCAACCGAGGGGCCAGCGGCGCTAGCACGATCCGGTCCAGCATCCGCCTCTCCGTACCCGCCACCACCCTTCTCTACAATGCAGCACACATCGGCAAGCCCCGCGACTACGCCCCAAGCGTCGCCGAGCCCTGCGCACTCCTCGGCCGCGATAGAGGAGCTTCTGCGTGAGAACACAGCTCTCAAGGCACGCCTCCAGCTGTCGGATGAGCAGCGCGTAACGCAGGAAGTCCTGCGGGAGCAGCTCCACCGCTTCTTCGAGTGTGTCGAGGCGCACGAGCAGGCTAGTCAGAGGGTGCTAACAGACCAGCGGCAGGATGACGGGGAGAAGAGCAACGCGCCAGATGACGGCGCCGGGGTAGCCCGCCCTTCTTTTATGAGCGCCGCCGTATCAGAAGTCCTGCGCCGCATGCAGGAGGAGAAGCAGCAGGCCGAGGCGGCCCTCGCGCAGCTGCAGAGCGACACGGTAGCTCCTCTGCATGCGCAGCTGGAGGCAATGGAGAAGGAGAAGCAGCAGCTCGTGGCGCGGGTAGCGGAGCTGGAGATGTCCATGTCGAGCACGCCCGCCCCGCCGCTGATGGCTGAGCTGAGGCAGCTGAGGGAAACCGAAGCACTGCTACGACAGCAGCTGCAGGAGTGCCAAGCGTCCACCGCCGCCACCGTCGGCACATTTCGGTCCACCGTAGAGAATGGTCTTCTCGCTGCTCGGCAGGTTCCGGAGCTAATCCACGCGATGGAGACCATCAAGGAGAATGTCCGCACCAACCAGACAATGCAGGCGGCCCAACGCGTGCTTCTTGAGGAGATGGAGCGCCGACATGCCATCGAGCGCGAAATCGAAGAGACGTACCGAAGGGAGGAGACGAAAGTGCTGAGAGAGCGCATCGCCAGCCTCAAGGATGAAGTGAGTGCTGCCGCGGAACGCGAGGCAGCTTTCGCGTCGGAGCGGGGGGCCATGGAAGCACAGCTGGCCGCCGCGCAGGACTCGATTCGACAGCTCACGCAGCAGCACAGCGAGGAGCAGGTGGCCTTAGCTCAGAAGCGCCAGCGGGCCGAGCAGGACGCGAGCAGCAACCCGACGTCGATTCGTGGCGAGCTGACCAAGTTCTGGTACGAAGGCCGTGACCGCATCCGCGAGCTGGAACGGCAGTTGCAGACGATGCACACGGCAGAGGCCAACCTGCGCGTCTCGCAGGGCCGTGTCGCACAGCTCGAGCAGCGCAAGGCAGCCTTGCTCGGCAATCTTGCCGCTCTCGCCGCGGAGGTAGATCGCCGGCGCGAAGAGGAGAAGAAGCTGCGTGCTCAGTGTGCCGGCGTCGAGGCGGAGCGGGATCGGCTGCTGATGAGCGTCGCGAAGACCACCGGCTCACATATCTCGGAGACGGAGCTGCGAGACTGCTGCAGAACTATCCGGGAGGCTGCGACACGGGTGGCGGCTGCGAGCGCCACTGTCGTAGCCGATCCACAAGCCATCGAGGAGGCGCTGCGCCGTGCACAGAAGCTGAAGAGCGAGGTGGCACAGCTTCAGCGGCAGAAGGACCAGCTTCAGCGCTTCCTCGAGCTTCATGAGGATCGTGTGCGGGCACTGCTGGAGCAGGAGGCGCTCCTGCTAGTTCGAGACTCGAAGGGCGGGCCTGCGACGGCCACCTCTCCGCAGATGGGCAGCAACACAGCGATCAAGGGAGCACCGGAGTCGGCGAGTACGACTGCCTTTTCGCTGCCACAGTTTCTCGAGCACATCCGGCAAGGCGCCAACGATGTCTTTCTCCAGAACGAGGATGCCGCCGTGCGTGCCGTGAGGCCCGGTGGAAAGCGGGGCTCCAACAGACACGCCAACGCCAGCGGCGAAGTCAGCCATGACAGCTCCGTGACACCGCACCGCGACTCCTTCTTGTCGCTGCACCAGCAGTTTGTTCAGAGTCAAGAGAGGCTGCTCGCCTCGCACCGTGACCTGCTTGAGGCGCGTAATGAGAACCGACGTATACAGGCTGAGCTGGACAGCACACGCAGCGAGCACGCGGCAGCTGCGGCGACAGAGGAGAAGGCGCGCCGCTCCTTGGAGGCGGCCAACGCGGCGCTCACGCACCGCACGACGAGCCTCACAAACGAACTGCAGGAGCTACAGCGTCACTACACCTCCGCAGTGACGATGGTGCGCACTACGTTGGAGGGTCTGTCCAACGTGCTGCAGCTCTACCACCAGTCGGAGCTGCACGCGGAGAAGCTGCGCGAGATGGTGCAGCAGGAGCGGCGGGACATGAGTGACATGCTACGGCGCGAGGCGGCGTCTTGGAGCGTCGGCACGGGCACTGACGGTCACACGAACGCACAAGAGGCTCAGCACTCGGCTGCGGCCGAGAGAATCACGGCGGCGCTGCGGGACATGGGGGCGTACATCGCCGAGGCGGTGGCCGAGACCACCCGGCAGGCGACTCAGGACCAGACCAGCTACATTGGGAAGCTCGTCAAGGCTATTCAGCAGCAGGAGGAACGGGTGCAGGCAGCCAAGGCAGCCTTCGAGGCCTCGGCGCAGGCGCAGGCGCGCAGCCTGGCCGATCGTATCAGCGCCGCACAGCAGCAATGGGAGTCGGAGTGGAAGGCCAAGTATCAAGCCATGGAGGCGGAGCGGATGCAGAGCGTCATGCAGCAGCACGCGAGCGTTGTTCTGCAGCGCGCACTGGAGCAGGCTGTGACGACGCCAGCAGCAGCATCGTCTGCTGCGTCGCCGAACAGCACGGCGTCGGTGCCTCCGGAGGTGGAGGAGTCAGCGGTGCATATGGCCGACACCCTGCAGGTGATTCGAAACTTTTTGGCGCATGCCCGCCAGCGTCAAGCGCAGCAGCAGGAGCAGCTGCAGAAGCTGGAGCAACTAAAGCTTCTTCAGCAGCAGCAGCTACAGCAACAACAGAAGCAGACCGTCTCGGCACCAATCTCACCTGCAACCGTGCAGACGGCGGCAGCCGCTACGTCGGTCGCCCCGGCCGGCGCACCGGCACCACCCGCCTCAACGGCTACCTCCCTTGCCACGGACGCTCAGCCACCTCAGTCGTTGACTCCTCCATCGATCATCGCAACCGCCAAGATATCCAACGCGGGTGCCGAGCTAAGGACGGTTTCTTCGTCCACGGTGAAGGAGAACGACGGGGCGGAGACAAGCACCTCTTCCCCTCAGCTGCTCAGCGCCCCTGCAGTTTCAGCGCCAGCGACCGACTCTGACGCGCTCGCTGCCGAGCATGCGACTCGCGAGGCGCCAGCGGAGAACGAAGAGGCTGAGGCATCCACACAAGAAGCGGAGATTTCCGGCGACTCAGGCCCCTCTGCGCCATGGGACGAAGAGCATCCAACCTCGCATCCTGCTACTCCAGATGCGCAGCTTGACGAGACGGATGTGCAGGCAGAGCCGCAAGAATCGATGGAGGATGCGACTGCAGGTGCCTCACAGCGGGGCGCCGAGGAGGAGAACGAAGAGGCGCTGCCCAGCCCGCCCTCCTCCGGCAGCGAGGAAGGCGATGAGCAGGAAGAGAAGAATTCGGAAGAGGATGCCTGATGCAGATGAGGTTGCTGCGGCGCTTTATGATGCTGCATGTCCCCTCCCTCTCTCTTTCCCTCTCTTTTTGCGTGTGTGCGCGCCGGTGCCGCAGCCGTGATGATGCTAATAAAGGGAACAACAGGAGGCCAGAAAACGAGTAGCGTTGCCGCCTGCGTGTCTGCATTGTGTGCTGCACCTGCGCTGCCCTCCCCCCGTCCCCTCCTCTCTCGCAGTTTCGGCCTTTGTTGGCCTTCCTTTGTGGGTGGGCCCGTATAGACCAGGGGGCGCGGCTAACGCACAGCCACTCGCGTGCGATAAAGATGTCGATGGATACGGCAGGTAAAAGGGTAAGTCGGGCCCGGGTGTTCAGTGGAGCGCAACCATTTTGCCGCCCTATATGCAGGCCGGCTGCTGCTGTGCCTCCTCGTTGCCTCGCTCTCTCGAACACGCACACACATGGCATACAGACAGTCGGTGCCGTTCTGCACGGTCTCGCTTGCTCTGCAGCTCATTCCTTTCCCCATGTCCTTGTTGCCCACATCGCGTGTTTCTAATTCGGCCTTCTCTCCGACCTTCTTTTCGGCGCTTGGGTGGCCCGGCGAAGGGTCCTCTCCCACTCTTCCTCGCTTAAAAGACTTCCCCACCTCCGCTGCAGAGGAGGGCGCTCACACACTCACATAACTCCTCTCCCTGTCTCTGGCGCTGCAGCCATTGAAGGACACGTGAGGGCGTGAGGTGCCGAGCGGCAACGGCGCCGTGTCTGGTGGGCCGTATGCTATTCCTGCTGCTCTCCTGTCAGTGTTTGTCTTTGCCCAGAGGAATCGCAGCGCCATGAGCACATGCTCCGCATCATCCTTCAACGCTTAGCGGTGCAGCGCCGCATTGCCGAGCAGCTGGAGGCGGTGCCGCTGGACGAGGTGCTGCGCCGCATGCAGTCGAGCTCACTGACAAACCCCGCGCGCTCCCTCGAGGCCCACTTTGTATTGGCCACAGAAAGCCGTGATCATGAGCGGGCTGCGCCAACAGCAGCCTCACCGTGCGCAGAGACCCTGAGGGAGCCTTCCGACGACCTGCTGCGCGACGCTCTCAGCGAGCGGCTGCTCGCCGAGGTGCGCCGAGATCTCAGCTCGCCCACCATCACCCTCGACGATGGCGGCTTGATGCTGGCCAACTGCCTACGACATGGACTTTCCCCTCTCGCCACCCAGCAGGTTTTTGCCCTCTGGCAACGGCGCATGCAACACGCCACGATTGGTGCGTCTTCCGCTGCAGCGCCCCGCACATCCATCTCGATGCTTGGCATGGGAAAGAGCAAAACCGCCTTCGCGCGCGCTGGTGGAGGCGCTGCCGGTGTGAGCGATCTGGCACAGTTTCAGTCTCTCGTTCGCGTGATGGAGGCGTGCCTTGATGCTCATGATAAGCAGCAGCGGGAATTCGGTCGCTCTCGGAAACGAACCTCCTCAGCAGCGGCAGCGGATGCGCGGAAACTACAATCGAAGAGCTCCATCGCCTTCACCCTTGATGACTTGGCGGCTCTGGTAGACACTGTGGAGCAGCACTGGAAGCTCTTTATCGATCACGGCACCTCGACGACAGGACTGCTCGTGCAGTTCACCGCGCTCGCTCTGGTGCTGACGGGGTGTGCTTCGTCGGCGGCAGCCGAGGCAGAGCCTGGGAGCAAATTCGTGAACAGCCTGCGGCGGCTGAGTCACTTGCAGACGGATCGTGCGCTGCTGCAGCAGCGCATCTTCAGCCTATGTGATCGAGCGATTGTGTCGCTGTGCTCTCAAGAAGAGGCTGCGGCAACAGGCGATGGGGGCATACCGTCTCGTCGAGAGAGTCCGTGGTGGTATCGACCGCAGGAGCTGGTGCGTCTCTCGCAGGCGATGCGGCTGATTGAGGTCTACGAAGCGGAGCAGCAACGGGGCAGCAGGTACAGCAGCGGCACCGGATCACCTGTCGAGCACTCCTTCCATGGCGAAGGGGACGGACCACGCAGGCCAGGAAGCAGCGCCGCACGAACTTCGAGGAGGGACGCTGGCAAGACGATGTCGAGTTCGTCAAACCCAGTACGGGGCACGCCGCCAAATCGTGCCCAGACTGCGCCTGCGTTGCCCAAGGCCCGCTGGCTGCTTCGGCTGCCCACCACGTGGTGGCCCGCTTCTTCTACATCCCTCCATGGGGCCCCTGCGGGCCATCGAAAGACAGAGGCAGCTGTCCGGGCAAGGTGGCGGCTCGGTGCCTATGTGACGCATCACGCACTGCAGTATACGTCTACAGTGACGCCGCCGCCGGTACCATCGTATGCAGTATCGCCCACCCTGGCGTCCATCTCCCTTGCCGACGTCGAGGATATCTTCGCCGTGGTGTGCGCCACAGCGTCGTCTGTGGCCTCCACGGAGGCAGTGACCGCGTTCTCGTGGTGGGTGCGCGATGTCTTCTTCCAGCCGCACCGACATCGCAGTCTGCACGATGTGCAGGAAATGGCTGGGCTCCTTGGGATCGCAGAGGTCTGCGTCGCGTACCCGGATGGGACTCAGACGGTGCTCGCTGAAGTGCTCAAGTGTCTTCAGCGCTCTGCCCTCGTTTTGTGGTGCGTTGGTGACACGGCAGTGACTAGCGGACCCGACACGCCCGGGATGCTGTGGTCACGCGCGTGCGAGGTCGTCGGCGATGCACTGGCGCTCACGACCGTCCGCGCAGAGGCCCAACGCACGCTGCGAGCGCTGGCGCACACGGTAAGCCAGCACGCGTCCTCTTGTATCGTGACAAGGAAGTCGAGCAGCGAGCTGGCGCGTCGGCATCAGCGTTACGGCCTCTTGGTGCTCGCATGCTTGCAGCTGCAGTCACCAGGCGGTACCATCACACCGGCCCTGAAGCGGATGATTCTAGAGCTCGTTCTCTCTGCGCCGTTCCGCCGCGATGATGCTGATCACGGGGGGCCGGCTGCGGTGGCGCGTGCGCTGTTCCTTTTCACGCGACCGGAACCGGCTCTTCGTGAGCCTGCATCCACCCAAGGCGTGCCACGGTGGGAGCGAGTCATTCCGCACCTTTTGAATGAGCTGACACGGCTCGTCTCCCCGGCGGCTGCTGCGTTGGACGATGGAGCGACCGCCGCAGTCAAGGATGGCGGGGGCAGTGCGCAACTTCTGCAGCAGCTGACCTCAGCCGAGCGGCAAATGCTGCGCTCCGCGCTGCAAGAGGTGCGGCTGCAGACGCAGCACGAGATGAAGGAAAGGCCGCTGTGGGAACCCGTGGTAGCCCCCAGCGGCAGTGAAGCCTGTCCAGGTCAAGCAGCGCGTACGGCATCCTTGCAGCTGCCCTTGTCGCTGCCAGTGACTGCGCAGGTTGGCGTTGTCAGCTCCGCGGATGCCTCGACGTCGTCCTCCGATCGACAAGCGGGTGCTGTAGATGCAAAAAGCGGTCTGAGTCGGCTTCGCACCGAGTCCCACGAACGAACCCCTCGACATCGCATGCGCGCATCCGAGGAACATCTGCTGATTCAGTCGGAGATCGATACCCTGACGCGCTATCTCCGTCAGCGCCGCTCTCCCGGGTGAGCCACGGCGTCCTTTTCCACACCCCTTCTCTCGGATGCGTTGCCCAAATGGGCGAAGAGAAAACTCGAGCTGATGTCGATGTATCCTCGTTTTGCTGTCATGCGAATGACCGCCTTCTCTCTGTCGCTGACGTTCCCTTTCCTTCCCCCGCTAGCCGAAGCCGCGGGTGCGAGTTTGTGTGTCGCGCACCGGAGTGTCCGGCTTTCCTCTTGCTGCTTCGACTTGCGTTCCCTCTTTCCGTTGCGTGTAGCTCCCTGCAGCAGTTCTCCATCGCAAACGACGCGCGCAACGCACTGGATGTGGGTCAACACCCCTTCGCACATCACGACACGCACCCACATAGTCGCAGGACAGCCACGCTGCCCTGCTGTGCGCGTGTGCAGAGGGGGAGGGCCCTTGTAAACGGGCTTCATCCATTGCCGTCTCGCGACATAGCCTCTCTTCGGGGCGCGTCTCCGAGCGCTGGAATGCGACTCCTACCCGGCTCACGTACTCTGAGGGGTACTCGCTTCTTTATGTATCAACATGGCACATGATTCCCGTGCATTCGGACCGTGCGCCGTGATGCCTGATCTCTACACTCGACCTCGTCGCGACTGCATCCTCTGTTGCTCTGTACTCTCCTCCCTCCACTGCCACACAGCCTGCTCTCCGCCATCACGGGTGCTCCGATCTCTCCTCTCTCGCCCTTTTCCAGCACCACCACACAGGCACACATCCATGTGCTGCGCCCATATCACCGCCGCTCCGTGTGCGTGGGCACCTGAGCAGGCACGGCTGCGCCTACAACGACGTAACACGCGAAAGGGGTTTTCCTCCTCCCGCCTCCAGCCGTCCTCTTGAGACGCTATGACCGTTTCCCGCACTTCGCACCTGCCACACGCATTCCGCCGACCACCACCACCTCCTCCTCCCCCTGCACCCCCGAAAATGCCCCGTTAAGGAGCGCCAGATTCTCCTGAGGGGCGTCGGCTGCTCGTGGTCCGATGCCCCTCTTCACCGGCTTCAACTTCAACACTGCATCCTTTCAGAAGTGCGTGCCAGAGAAGACCGGTGACGGCGGCATCTGCATCGGCCACCTGATCTTCCGAAAAGACATGGAGGTGCTTGCCAGCAAGCTGATCGACGAGATCCGCGAGGACCAGAGCTGGCTGCGCGAGAGTGGCTACTTCAGCGTTGGCGGACCGTGCATTGGCTTGCCTGATCAACGCTGCGCACCTGCTGAGAGGGGCGGGCTCAGCGAGAGCCTCGATATGTGCGAGCTCCACCAAGGTGCGATGGGCAGAACGCCACGGGTGCCGGGATGCTCGCCGTGGTGAACCAGCGCCCGATGAACCTGGACAACTACATGCGCATGCCCGACATGCCGTCCGCTGCAAAGAGCTGGCTCTGATGGAGCAGAAGTTTGGCGGTGGCAGCGGTGAGCGGTCTGCTCGTGTACAATGGCGGTGCCCTTGACGCGTATACGCCCGCGATGGTGGCGTATACGCCCGCGATGGTGGGCTACGACGTCTTCAAGGCGGACGCGCTGTTCTTCAGTGCCACTGCTTCCATGCCGCAGATCCACGCGTACCGGACGACACTGCTGCGCCGCGCCAAGGGGTGTGATGCAGTGAACATGGTAGGAGCTGTGCTTGCCTTGCTCGACCACAAGCGCAACCCCGGGAAGCGGTGACCGCTGGGCGAGAGTTGTATAGGCTGATCGACGTGCTGACAAATCGACGTCGTGGAGGCGTTTCGGATGAACGGCGAGACGGCGATGGACAAGGCGATGACGCTTTTCTTTGCACAGGGCTTGCGGGCACTTGCCGCGATGGGCGGCGGCGGCGCTGGCTTCGCCCACTCGGGCGTCCTGCTCTTTGCGGGGGGGCGGCTGGCGCGGCTCGGCGTCTGCCGCGGGGTTGTGCGGCGCCGGCCGGCTTCTGGCGGGGGGGGGGGGGGGCG
>NC_018237.1:266038-267389 GCF_000227135.1 Leishmania donovani | reverse complement strand
GGGGGGGCGGCCCGCGGCCGTCCGGTGGGCCCCGCGCCCTCACCGCCCACCCCCACTACCCCCTGGCGCACCGCGCCGGCGCCCACCCGGATCGCCCAATTTCGTGCGTGATGGCGAAGCGAAAGGCAGAGGGGCCATGGTGAAGATGCCGGTGTGGCGTCTCGGGGTCCGTGGAGGGGAGGGGGTCGGCGAATACGCAGGCAGAGGAAGGAGGGAGGGGGGCATTCACGAGGGAGGTTGAAGGGGTGAGGTGACTCGTTTCGGCGTTCTACTCGATGCCAAGGGGTGACGCTAACAAGAGGAAGTGGTGGTGAGCCAAACGAGTGGGAGGTCCCCATCAGTCCTACCCCTCCCCCCCCACACACACACACGCACACGCAGACCCAAAGAGCGAGTGCGGACTTTGGCCACTCAGAAAGCGAAGGCGCAGCGGAGGAGCACTGGGCGGGGGAAGGGGGGGGGGTCTCACAGTGGGCGCCGAGGGAAACACTGGAAACGCTCAGGGTGGAACCGAGGCGAAGGGCACACCCACTCCGAGAGGATGCAGACAGACCACACACCATCGCACATCGACGTAACACGAGGAGGAGACGGTGTGGGTGTGGAGAAACAACGTTGCGAATGAAGCAGGCGAGAGAGCAGCACATGTGCACGCGCATCTCCGCGCGCCGCGTTGTCCACTCATCTCGTTGAATCACTTGTGCACGAGTGGTGCTGCTCTCGTGCGCACAGACCCCTCAGACGTGCCCCTCGGACGACATCTACAGCTTCTCTTCACCCTCTAAATTAGAGAACTTCAGACACGCGTGCACCTACACAGATGAGTTGGGGCCTGTAACCAGTACAACAATATTTCTTGATAATATTCCCACATGTCTGCGTGTGTGCGTCCATTCTCTGCGGTGCACAGCATGGGGTCAGACCGCCACGCTGAACCGGCCCCCTCCCGACCAGCCCTGCCACAGACCTCATCGCGTGGCGCGGGGTATCGGTAGACACACACGCGCTACAGCAGTGCGCCGACCCAGCTACCTGAGCACGGCCCCTGCCTCAGGCTCTACCCGACCTCCACGCGTCGCAGGCCCGCCTCACCGCCAGCAGGCAGTGATGGCCGGATGGGATGCGTTCGAATTGCGCCGGCATTTCGCCTGTCAGAGGGACGGCGTAGAGGTGTGCTCGCTGCCGCAGGCCGCCGCGCCGCCACCATGTCCGGGACATGTGCGCCGACACAGCGGTAGCGGTGCATCGCTTCGACCTCCCCACGCCGTAGGCACGTGACCACGTCGCCAGCAGAGGCGGCTCGGCATTGGCAGGGGATGGAGGAGGAGAGGGGGAGGGGGCTGCTTGGCTT
>NC_018237.1:265017-265939 GCF_000227135.1 Leishmania donovani | reverse complement strand
CCGCCTCACCGCCGGCACCCATATTGTGCCGGCCACCACCTGGTGCACCCCCTCAGGGCAACGCACAGGCTCCCCGCCAGCAGGCAGTGATGGCCGGATGGGATGCGTTCGAATTGCGCCGGCATTTCGCCTGTCAGAGGGACGGCGTAGAGGTGTGCTCGCTGCCGCAGGCCGCCGCGCCGCCACCATGTCCGGGACATGTGCGCCGACACAGCGGTAGCGGTGCATCGCTTCGACCTCCCCACGTCGTAGGCACGTGACCACGTCGCCAGCAGAGGCGGTTCGGCATTGGCAGGGGATGGAGGAGGAGAGGGGGAGGGGGCTGCTTGGCTTCCACCCCAAACAGAGTGGGGCCCACTGGACCCTGGGGGAGGCCCGCCTCACCGCCGGCACCCATATTGTGCCGGCCACCACCTGGTGCACCCCCTCAGGGCAACGCACAGGCTCCCCGCCAGCAGGCAGTGATGGCCGGATGGGATGCGTTCGAATTGCGCCGGCATTTCGCCTGTCAGAGGGACGGCGTAGAGGTGTGCTCGCTGCCGCAGGCCGCCGCGCCGCCACCATGTCCGGGACATGTGCGCCGACACAGCGGTAGCGGTGCATCGCTTCGACCTCCCCACGCCGTAGGCACGTGACCACGTCGCCAGCAGAGGCGGTTCGGCATTGGCAGGGGATGGAGGAGGAGAGGGGGAGGGGGCTGCTTGGCTTCCACCCCAAACAGAGTGGGGCCCACTGGACCCTGGGGGATACCGTGCATGGCGGCGCGTGGGGGCGCCCCCCCCCCCCTCGCCATCAAGGGGTGCACGCACAATAGAGGAAAAAGGAAAGAAAGCAAGGGGAAGGGACATCACCACACCGATGGACAACACAACTCCGGCTTCTCTCTCTCGCTCTCTTCGCTCTCCGTGACTCACTCATTGGG
>NC_018237.1:226677-264918 GCF_000227135.1 Leishmania donovani | reverse complement strand
CCCCCTCGCCATCAAGGGGTGCACGCACAATAGAGGAAAAAGGAAAGAAAGCAAGGGGAAGGGACATCACCACACCGATGGACAACACAACTCCGGCTTCTCTCTCTCGCTCTCTTCGCTCTCCGTGACTCACTCATTGGGCTAGCTCGCTGTGATTGACGTGCGCGTGCGCGAGTGCGTGTGTGTGTGTGGGGAGGGGGAGCCGTCAGCGGTGTGCGCCGCACAACTCGCGCTGGATGCTTCTCGAATCCCTCTGGTTGGCTCCAGTCTACCTTTGTTCCTCTACACGCGGTCACAAGACGGAGGATGTGCGCAGAAAAGAACACGCGTACAGCACCCGCAGCCACACGCGTGCTGTGCACATACACGCCTCAACAGACCGGCCAAGAAGCGCAGAGAGGATGGGGAGGGAGAGGGAGGGGGGTGGACAACGCACACGCAGAGTGGGAGGTGGCGAGGGGAAACGGACGGAAGAAAACGAACCCGGACAAAACAGCACACACGTGCAGGTTGTTCGTGAGCGGAACGCGCACGGAGAACAAAGGAGGGGACGAGGGAAGGGAGGGCCGCCCTGGGCACCGGTTACGGTGGAAATTCGAGATGCCGACGTGTACGAGGAGGAGAAACGCACGCGAAGAAAACGCACACGCGGAACACAGCTGACGTGCGATGTGCGCATGCGTGGGCCTGTTTGTCTGCTTGCCTGTGCGTGTTTGTGTGCCCTCTTCCGCCTCACAGCTTGGAGGGGGTCGCAGCCGACTTTTTGAAGAGCGGCGGCAGACCCTCGTCCTGCAGGCCGCAAGACAAGAGGTCTGCGATGGCGGCGCGTGGGCTCTTCTTCTTGTACACGATCTCGTAGATTTGCTGGCACAGCGGCATCGTCACCTTCAGCTGCTGCGCCAAGCGCATCAGCGGCTCGGCCGTCGCCACGCCCTCCGCGACGGCCTTGCTCGTGCGTTGTATTTCCTCGATAGACAAACCCTTGCCGAGCTTCTTGCCCACCGTGAAGTTACGCGACAGCTCCGACGAGCACGTGAGCTGGAGGTCACCGAGGCCGGCGAGGCCGAAGACGGCGCTGCCATCGCCGCCCAGCGCGGCCGTCAGATCTCGAATCTCGAGCAGGCCGCGCGTGATGAGGGCGGCACGCGCGTTGAGACCCATGCCGAGGCCATTCGCCACGCCAGAGCCGATGGCCAGCACGTTCTTCACAGCGCTGGCCACCTCGCAGCCGACGGTGTCGGTGGTGGCCCAGCAGACGAAGGAGCGGTCGCTCGTTGTCATGATGCGCTGCAGGCGGCGAGCCACATTGATGTCGGCGGAGGCGACGCTGACGCACGTGAAGACGCCGGTGGCCACCTCGATGGCGAAGCTGGGGCCCGCGAGCACAGAGAGCAGGCTGCCCGGGAAGAACTCGCCAACAATCTGCGCCGGGAACTTCAGCGTCGAGCGCTCAATACCCTTCGTGCACACAAGCACCGGCACCTGATTCTTCTTCGCGTAGGCGATCAGGTTGCTGCCGCTTTTCTGGAAGAAGCCGCGCAGGAACTGGGTCGGGATGACGAAGAGGATAATCTCAGCACCCTTGTACGCCTCTTCCACATCCGAGGTGAAGGTGATGTTCGACGCAAGCTGTACTCCCTGGAGGTAGAGATCGTTCTCGCGCTTCTCATTCACGAGCCGCGCCTCCTCCTCCTTTATGTGCCACACGCACACCTCGCGGCACTTCTTGGAGAGCACCATCGCCAGCGCCGTGCCAAAGGCCCCGGAGCCGAAGACGACGGCCTTGTTCAGGTGCAGCAGCTCATTCGTGTCGATGTGTCTCTTCGCGGAGATCATTTTCCTTTTACGCTGAGTGGGCTGGGTTGGTTGGCAGTGAGGCAGTGCACGGCTTGTGCGTGTGTGTTAGGACTAATTGGGAGAGCGCGGCGTTGATCGCGCAGAGGCGTCTAGGAAGGAATCGGACTCTCCGCTTGGTCCGTCGTCGTCGTCGTCGTCGTCGTCCTGAGGAGGGGGTAGGGGAGGGAATGAGGAGAGAGAAGCTAAAGAATGGCACTCAAGGGCAGGGGCGTCAGACAAGGATGGAGAACCGCAAAAATCTGTGCGCGTGCATTGCCAAGAATGAAATGATGAAGGAAACAAGAGGGAGGAAGGGGAGGGCAAGAGACGTATGCGTGTATGTGTGTGTGTGTGTGTACGTGCCTGCTAAGGGCTCAGACGCAAAAAGTCCATACAAGTGACGAGGACGGCGTGGGCGACGAGTGCCGCGACGTCAACGCCGGTGCCCACGGAAGTGGTTGCACGCACGCGCCGGGTGGCGCGATGGGGGGGGGGTGGGGAGAAGCGCCTTCGTCAAACTAGACGCGCGGCAAGGCGTATCGAACGGCGTGTGGCCAGGGACGCGTCACCCGCCCCCGGCGCCGCCCGTCTTTGGTTGATGGCGGATGACACTCCCCGGGGTGGGGGTGGGACGCGTTTGCTTGTTTCCTTCGCGTCTGTTGTTTTCGGTAACATCTTTGAGGCATGAGCGTGCGGCGTCGGTCAACACACGCGCGCGCACATCACCTTTACGTTGGTGCCGACAAGCGCACGCAGAGGGAAAGGAATACACACCAACACACACACACACACACACACACGCAGGTACAGGAAATCGAGACCCGTCCGTCAACTCAGGCGCACACCACCACCACAAGTAGGAGATACATGGAAGGAAAAGAAACTCTGGATGACGCACGTGCAATGAGGGCACATGGCATGCGGCATCAGGCGAACGGAGATGAGCTGACACCCCTCCCCCTTAAACACACACAGAGAAAGAGAGGGAGACATCACATACACACAGGCGAAGGCAACAGAAGAATTAAAGATTAACCAGAGGGTCGGGAGAGGAGGGGGAGGGGTGCCGTGCCGTCTGCGCGGGGTGGGGTGGGGATCGAACCACTTTCCCACCCACCACCGCAAACAGCAAAAGATAACATCAGCGCCACACAGGATTCGTCTATGAAAGGGAACACACAACACACCGTAACGAATAAAACGGAAAGCGACACGGTGGCGCCTTCGAGGAGCCGCGGCTCGTCTCGCGTGCTCCTCCGCCAGTCCTTCCCTCGGCGCAGCTCCCCTACCCTTGTGCTTCGCGGCACTTCGTGAAACAACGGCAAACACGCAGAAGCAGAGGGGCCACCGCCCATAAAGAATACACACACACACACCACCTCCTCTCCAAGACGAAGAGGAGGAGACGAGGACGCACATCGATACATCGAAATGAAAACCGCATCACCATCACCATCACCGAGGAGGTGGATGAGTCACTGCGCAAGAAAAGAGATGGCGCGTGCCGCTGCGCACCCACCGAGCAAGGAGGAGGTGTGCACACTGGTGTGCCGCGTGCGGTGCGTACACATCCCTCCCTCTTTCTCTTACCTCTTCTCCGCCCTGCCTAGACGACACCGACGACGTGAGCAGCCGCGGCAACGGAGCCTACGACACCGGGAGTGGTATGGGCAGACGCACAAGCACGCATCACCGCCTTCCCTCTCTACGCGCTTCACCTGTGGCACAGTGAGCCACGAAGGCTCCCCAACCTCACGGCTTTCTATACGCTCTATGTGAACCTCCGACGCATAGGAGGCGCGGCCGACACGATGCGCGTCTATGCGTGTACGAGTGAGGGAGATCGAGCAGCAAATAACAACGGATGCTTGGCGCCGACGCGCAAGCCAGAAAACAGAAGGGCCCTCGACGCCATATCAGCAGGCCGACGCGGGAGCATCAGTGCTGCATCGGCCTTTTCCTCAAGACTACCGCGGCGACGATGCGGAACGCACCATTGGCTTGGATGTATGCCCTGGCACGATGATAGGCTCCAACACCTCTGTGGCGCCATTGTCACTGCGGCAGGGGCCCAAGCTACCAAGGCCCGTGCCGAACGCATCTACGGTGCCAGGGACGGTCATCCCCGACGTGGTGTGATGCAGGTGCTCGTAGAGGCCGGGTGAGGGCGCCTGTGCAGCCATCGCCGACGCCAGTGAAATGGTCGGCGGCGGTGGGGGCGGCAGTGGCGGCAAGTTCTTCGGCACACTGTCTGCTGTCGGCGTGCTGACTGCCTGACGAGGGCTCTCGACCAACCCAGAGTTTGCTGACGGCGCTGGCACAGTGGTGCTCGGCGTTGTGACGGACGACAGAGGCGGTGGCGGCAGCGGCGGCACAGATTGCCGAATTTCTGTCGCGCTCGTTCCCGTGAAGGAGCTCGAGTCCGAGGGCGGCCGCGGCCGCGGCGCAGCGCGGTCGACATCAGCGTACTTGAAGTTCGACCGATGCTGTTGGTGCGACCGGTGGTCGCTGCTCGCGCTGCTGCTGCGACGAGAGCGATGGTGGTGGCGCTTTCGCATGGTTGCCGGTGGGGGGGCGCTGTCACTGCCACCAGCGTAGGTCACCGACGTCGCCGCGGCAGGGGTGGTGGCTTGCGACCGTGGCGCGCGCGGCGAGGCATTGCCTGCACCGTCACCGTCGTGTATGTTGATGCGGATCTGCGTGTTACTGCTCGGATGTTGTTGCGGGTGCTGCTGCTGTGGCGGCGCGACCGGCGGCGAAGGTTGCTGCTGCTGCTGCGGCGGCGGCGGCGGCGACGTGGAGGAGGTCACAATGGGCAGCGGCACTGGTGACGGCAATGCAGCGGGCAGCGACTCATTGGAAATGCGGAGAACATACCGGTTGTTCGCGCGCGGCGGCATGTAAACGTTCTGTCCGCTACCACCGGCCTTGCATGCGATGGTGGTCATTCTCGCCGGCGCGTGGTGCATGATGAGGTGCTCCTCATCCACGATGTTGTCCTCGCTGTCTTCTTCGCGGCCGCAGAAGATGCACCACAGTAGAATCACCAGCAGCACCACAAGAATGAACAAGACAACGACGCCAACGATCAGCAACACCAAATCGTCCCTCGTCCACCGACTGCTTGAGGGGTCGCCTGACTCCGGCGTCCACTGCGTCGCCAGCAGCGGCTGTAGCGCTGTGCGCGCGTCTTGCGGGGAGAAGCAGATGATAAAGACGGAGCTCGGCACCTCGAAGGTGAGGACGAGCTGACCCGCCGCACCGCCCTCCATCGAGCTGGCCTCAGACAGCACGCTGGAGCAGTTGGAGATGGCCCCGAGCGTGTAGCGGTGCATCGTCACAAGTCCAATGCCCGCGAAGGTTACACTCACCGTCGCCCCCTGCTTCAGCCTTGGTACCGTCTTGACAAAACTCGTTACATACACCAAGTCACCTGCATACGTGGCGATGACCTTGATGGATGGCGTGTAGCGAACCTGCACACTAAAGCCCCGCCGCACTGCAGCAGCGAGGGTGTCTATCACAGCACGCGCCGCATACGCCTGCTGCTGCTGCTGCTGCACCGACTTCATCGAGCTCACTAACGACGACGATGACGACGGCGGCGGCGGCGGCGCAGCAAGTTTCCAGACAAGACTCACACCCCACGCCAACTCGTCAAAGCCAGACACGCTGCCTCCGTCTGGTAGCAGCACACTGTACTCGCTCTGCAGGCCGTTCACTGGTCCTTGCGCGTTCGCCAGTGTGGCCGTGCACTGCAACGGTTCAGTCGGCGTGTACCACGTCATCGACCCTGTCCGCGTTGATGTACACATCAGTCTTGAAGCGGCAGCGGTTGGCACGCCGATCAGGACAAACGACTGTGGGCTATTGGCCATTGCCGCCCAGGCCGACGTGGCGCCGCTACTTGGGCTGTCGGCGTCATCCTTGGCAAAGACGGTGCCGGCGACGGAAATGTTCAGGCCAGTCGTTGGTGCCACCGTGAAGTTGTAGCGGCCGTTGACGTCCAACGGGTAGGCGCCGAGGCTCACCGCCGCGCTCGTGCTCACGTCGCCGTTGTAGTAGTTGCTCACTTTCAGATCCTCCGGACGCGCCACAATCTCGCGTGCTTGGCCATGAATCTTCGCGATGCCCTGCACGTAGCACATCAGCGTCCCACCGACGCGCACCATGTTCGACAGCGGAAGCTGCGATGTACCGGCGCTGCAGCCGATCGCCGTCAGCGCACTCGGCGACGTTGCCAGCCGCACCGTCAGGGGAGAGTTCTGCACCGGCAAGGTCTCGTATGGCGGTATGGGTGTGACTAAAATCGACATGTAGTTCACGATTCCCGTCGCCGACGATGACGTTGCCGGTGCGGTGACGGTAAAGTTGTACGTCGAGAGTCCGCTGCTCGTGGTGCCGTTCCGCGTCACCATACTCACCATGCCAGCGTTCACCAACACCGTAAAGTTGTTCGGCGCATCACTCGTCAAGGCCGTAATTAGGCAGTCAACCGTGTCCGTCGTAGACCCGACCGTGCGGTCCAGGATGCCTACGGGAAGGCACGAAACTTCCGCCACGTCCACGACCGGCTCGCCGCCCCCGGCCACCTTGAGCGCGCTCGACGTCGCCGCCAGCGTGTCCCCGCCCGGCAGCGTCACAGACGCCTTCATGACGTAGCTTCCTGCGGTCGACACTCGCAGCGCCCAGAACGTGAAGTTGGTGAAGTTCACGTGCGAGTAGACGGTGCCACCAGACAGTTGGCCGGCTGGCGCGGGAGTGGTGCCGTCGCTGAGATACAGCAGCATGTTCACAGAGCTGTGCGGCGCCGACGTGGCCAAACCCGAAGCGTTGAGCAGCGTGATTGTGGGCTGCACTGTGCATACCAGCAGGGCTGTACATCCTCCTGGCTGCACCGTGAAGACAGCTTGTACGGCTGTCCGCACGCCAACGCACAGCCGGGTTGGGATGAGGATGGGGGTGGTCGACAAGGACTTGCGGAAGCACACCATGTGGACACCCTGCTTCACCGGTGTCGTTTTGTAGTTGGCGTTGGTACCGTCTGCGTTGACGGACACCATGTTTTCGTAGATGACACTAGTGCCGAGGCACACGGTCGGCACCGTCGGCGAGCCCTCGATGCTTCCCACGTACGCCAGTGCAGCCATGTCCGACACCATCAGCCCGCTGCCGGTGAAGACAATGTGCAGCTCAACACCCACCTCGAGGACTAAACTCGTGACAGTCATGCTGATCACGCTTGGCGACACCGTGAAGGCTTTCGGGGTGATCAGAACGGGGGTCCCCGTCACGGACTCACTGTCGCTGCTAGCGTCGCTGTCGCTCGTTGTGAGGCCGTAGGTCGCGGTGTAGCACAGCACGTAGTCGCCCGTCGTCGTAAAGACCAGCTCTCGCAGCATCGATGTCATGCCCGTGCTCTTCGCCGGGCTCGGGTTCGTCGAGTTCACGCGAGGCTTGTAGGCTTCGTTTGTACAGATGTCGCTCGGCACCTCCGTCGCGGCTGACGCCGATCCTGACTCGCTCGAGGAGGGGAGTGCCACTGCCATCACCACGTCCGTCGTTGACAAGCCACCGCCCGTGAGCACCACCGTGTTTACGTTCGTTACTGCCATTGAGGGTGGCAGATCGACGCCGGCCACGGTGCTCGCCAGCACCACTGGGCCAGCGTTGCTGACTGGACCGAAAAGATGCAGGGCCGCCTCTACTGTGCTCTGCGCGGTGTAGCACAGGGCGTACGGTCCAGATCGCACCAGAATGTGATCGGTGTTCCACATGCCACTCGCGCTGCTGTACGTCAAGCCGTACCGAAGTGACTTCATCGTCTGCGATTGCACGCACGCTACCCACACGTCCCGCATGGTGTGCGGCAGCTTCTCAGCTGCCATGACGGCCAGCCACGCCGACGCCGTTGTCCCTTGCGCTGACGCATCACCGTTACTGGCAAAGTCTAACGTGATGGCCAACGAGCTCGACACGTACACCGGCGTCGGCTGGCCGCTCCACCTTTGTGGGCTGGCAGCCCTTGCTTCCACCTGCGCCACCACACGCGCACACTCACGCCCCGTGCTTGCGCCACACACCCCGACCTGGTGTGAGTAGCACACGTAGTACATCCCTGCGCCAGGAACGGCTGCTGTGACGGTGGCCACGCCCGTGGTCTCACTAAAGTTCAGGTCCGTAAAGTCCGCGTCGTCGGCAGGGGCGCTGACGCCGACGCAGCTTGAGGGGTCTGCCACCAGCACGACCCAGTCTGTTGTCGCTGGCGACACGGAAAGGTCGAAGCTGAATACCTCCTGGGCCGTCACGGACAGCGTCATGTCGAGCGGCGGCGGCACACCTTGGCTGAGGGTGATAGCGTCGCTCGACAGCACCGAGACGGCGTCGTTGCCAGTGCTCCAGTAGCACAGGGAAAGGAGAGCCGTCCGAGACGATGCCGCGGCGCTCACCGAGCCGGCATCAAACGGGTACGTCCACGGCACGCGCAGCTGCGTCATACCGCTACAGTTCGACACGACGACCGCCCCAGCTGGGAAGGTGATCGCGATCGACGCGCTCGACGACAGAATCGCCGACATATTCACGTAGTAGGGCGCGTTGTGGCAGCCGTTGGCGCTGAAGAAGATCAGGGCTTCATTATCGGCGCAGGACTGCGCGTCGGCACCGACCAGCGTCCACGACATGGACTCGCCAGATGAGATCGTTGTACTGCTACCGCTGAGCTTCGCCGACGTGGCCCCGCTCGGGCTCGCCGTCCCGGTGATGGTGAGCGTGTCTCCAATGACGTGATACTGCCCACCGTACAGCTTGTAGCACACCGAGAACGGAACATGCATGCCGGCGGGCGACGCTCGCCACACCTGCTCTGCATGCGTGCCGTTCGCGTAGAGGGAGTAGTACGTGATCGCCGCTGCCGCCGAGTTCTTCTGACACATCGTGTCGGTGGTACTACCGCTCGCACTCGCCTCGATTAGCTTCACCGAATCCATCTTTTCAGTCGTCGCCGCAAGCGCCCATCCAGCGAACACGTGCGTCAGCAGTTCGTTTGGCCGGTGCACGCTCGGCGCACGGACCGGGTACAGCGTCATATTCTGCGGGTTTGGCGCGACCACCACGACATCGTAGCCCCAAACCACCACGTACCCACCTGGCACGTTCGAGGCGGAGACCTTGTAGCAGAGGGTGTAGTTGCCGCGCGTGCCCATGTCCAGTTGGTACGCGATCGACTGTGGCAGCATGTCCGTGCGCGACGGGGAGGCGGTGACCGACGGCGCCGTCTCATCCGTTGTCGGGGCGACACAGTTGACTGCTGAGCCGTAGTACAGCACCACGCGATCATCAGAGGAAAGGTCCGAGATACCCTCGGTGGACCCCGTGAAGTTCAGCGTGAAGAGTTCGCCCTCGAGCGTAGTGACCGGCGTGCGCGTGACGACGGGCGGGTTGCGCTCGTAGATGATGAGGTCGCCGTACACCAGCGTCCACACTGTATCTGCATCAAGCCGGTAGCACACGCTCAACGTGCCGGTCGAGCTGGACGTGAAGTTCAGCCTCGCCGTCAAACCGTCGCTGCTCACCTCCGTCACCTTCCATCCCTCAGAAGTGCCGGCGGTGGCGCTGTTTGGCTCGGTCGCCTTGTAGGCTGCGAGCGACGACGGCGGCACCGAGTCCTCGCTGCAGTTCAGCGAGCGCGTGATGAGTTTGACCCGGTCGTTGCTGCCTAAGCCCGTGCCGTAGAACTGGATGTAGTTCACCTGGTTCACCCGCGCCGAGGCTGGATGAGTCGCAAAATTCTTTGGGTTGGCAGCAAGTACGCTTGTCACGCCGTTCGGCACTTCTGACCAGCTGCCCTCGCTCAGCTTGTAGCAGCTACGCGTGGCTGTCGTCGAGGCGAGTTCTGGCGCCTGGGCGTAGAAGATAGACGTGAAGTGCGTCAGGTCTGAGGTGCCTTGCACCAGTTGTCCAGAGATGTCGGTGAGGGTCCAGCAGGAGGCAAGATCGGTCTGCTTGATGCCGCGATCGCTGCCAGGCGAAAGCGCGACCGCGGACGGCGCCGTGTCTCGCGTAAACACCACCTCGATCAGCTGCCCCCGCCGTGGCGTCGAGACGTCTGTGTAGACGCTGGACGGGTTCACGTTGTGCACCCGGAACGGGTCGCCGCTGTCGACCACGCCGCACGTTGCGAGCTGGTAGCATGCAATGTAGTGCTGTGCCACTGTCGGGTCGTAGTTACCGATGGTGTACGGGACGTAGCTTTCTCCGCTCTGCGCCGCCGAGCCGTAGACACCTAAGAACGAGGTGTTGGTGAGGGTGCCGGCACGCAGCGCAGCAGCGCACCGGCCATCGATGTAAGCGGTGCTGCTCGACACTGCTAGCAGTGTCGCACCGTCAAAGGTGCCGTTGAAGGCGGGGCCCGGCGTGTAGAGCTGCGGCAGTGCGGCGTACGGGTGTAGCGGAGGCGTCACAGAAGAGCTGGCGGAGGTGAAGTTCATGAACATGCGCTGCCCAACCTGAATGTAACGCTGCGGAAAGACGATGCTGCTCGGCTGGCGGGCCTGGACAGGAAAGAGCGACTTGCCTGGGTCACCAACGAAGTCCAAGGGAACCGTAAACTGGTTACCCGAAGCGTCGGTGTAGCACAGCCGCACGTCTCTCGTGCCAGTGCGGAAGAAGGCGGGCGGCATCATGTAGGTCGTCTGCCCCGCCACCACATCAGAGAGCAGAATGCCATATGCCGGCTGCACCGCGTCACCTACCGTCACCGTCTCCGAGGACACCGTCAGCGAGCCGTTCGAGTGGCGACACGGCAACGCGCCTTGCACCAACCGCAAGTGATCCGACGCCGTAAAGACGTAGTCGCGGATCACATGCGTCGCCGTCATGTTCATCGTCTGCCCCACATTCCAGCACCCCGTCGTCGCCCCAGTCGGGCTGGGGTCCGTCACACTTAGATCGGTGCACGCTGGACTCCAGTTTGTGCTTGTGCCGAAGCGGTAGCACACCTTGTACGCGCCCTGCAGTGGTGCGAAGAACACCGCTTCGATGCTGCCGCTGCCGCTGCTCAGGCTAGAGGACGACCCCGAGGCCACGGCAATGGTGAAGACAGCCGCCGCATCGTTTGTGCACCACTCACTCTGCGGCACGACTCGCACCGCATCCGCCGATGGCGACGCCAGGCGCTCGAACAGGGCCGTGCCGAGGATTTGGGTCGGGGCGTAGTACATGGCACGCAGCGAGCCTCCATTGTTTGTCGTCGAGCCACTGGACTCGCCGTTGTCGCCGTTGGAAGGGCTCAGCGCGCCTGTGACGGAGCAACTACCGATTAGCGCTTCTTGTATGGTCAGCTTCGGTAGAATCGGCGCCCACGTACCGTCTCCCAACTTGTAGCAGAAGTAGTGCGTGCCTTGACTGGCTGTGCTGGCAGCGAAGGTTGCGAGGGACCGGGTGAGGAACAGCGACACGCTGACGCTCAGCACCGTCGCCGGCAGCGCCAGGAAGGCCGTGTCGGGAAGGTAGAACATGCTCATGAGCGTCAACGGGTCCTGAGCGCTGATGTAGGACTCGATGCAGTTGTTCGGGTCTCCGACGACGGTGATGCGGTCGTGCTTGCTCACCACATCGTCCTCTTGCCGGCTCGCCATCGTGAAGGTCAGGTTTAGCGTCTGCATCGAGCGCAAATAGTCCGCCTCGGACGGGAACGTGGTGAGGCCGAGGTAGGGCCGAATCCACAGCGTGTTGTTCGTCGTTGGCGACGAGGGCACGACTACCGAGGCAACGCGGCCGTACGAGGTCGACAAGTCTGTAAGCGCGCACACCAGCAGCGTGGCGGTGCCGAGGGTGTAGTTGTGCTTGAAGACATACATGTACAGAAGTGCGCTGATCTTCGTGAGGGTGGCCCCGACCGGCGTGAAGGCCGGGGCGCCGTCGCAGCCGGTAAGTTCGTCCACGTACGTGACAAACTTGATGGCAGTGGGCGGGTAGGCCGTCATGGACGCGTTCACCGTGAAGTTGAGCGTGATCGACTGCCCCACGTAGGTCGGATGCGGCGACGGCGTAAAGCTCTGTGGCGACCCTGGTGAGCCAGTGATGTAGCACTCGCCGGTGTTCGCGTCGATCTGCCCGCACGTGCACACTGGACCCACCAGATTGTTATGGGTGTAGCAGATCGTGTACTCTCTGGTCGTGACACCCAGTCCGACCGGCCACAAGACCAAATACGTCGCCGACGTGCTCGTCACCTCCTGCAGCCGCGCTGACCCCGGGATAAAGCCTTCGAGGTAGCGATCGTTGCAGTGCAACGCGGTGGTTGCGTAGAAGGAGAGGCGCCAGCTGTCGTCCGTGACGTCGGTGCCGGCATCCAGCCGGAACGTAATCAGCTGCTGTTGGCCTGAGATGAAGGAGTCCTCCTCCACGCACTGGATGGGGCCTGTCGTAATGTTCAGCGAGCCAGCAACCAGCGCTGCCGTAGCCTCGGCGAGGCGGTAGCAGAGGTTCATGTAGTCCACACTCACCGTGGCGTTGGCGGCCGTCACGGCCATGGAGGAGTTCGACAGCGACGCGTTCCACTCGAAAATAATGCATCCTCTGCACATGTACGGGTTCGCGCCGCAGCTCACACTGGACGGCGCCGCCCACACAAGGTCATTGCCAGAACTTGGCTTTAGAATGCTGAGCTCGTCGTGGAAGGCTAGGGCGAACTCGTACCCGATCTCGGTGTGGCCAGAGGCGATGACCCACGACTGCGGCACCAGCTCCTCCACCGTGACGGAACCGGCGGCGAGCGTGCCACCCACCACTCCCCACGACAGCTCTGCCGCGCTGTAGTAGCACACTCGGTACGTCCCAGTAGCGTTGAAGCTGCGATACAGCAGCGGATCTGTCGAGTCGACGAGCGTGAGCGTCGTCGTCGCGCTGTCCTTCACCGTGACGGGCATGACAGGGGGGAAGCCGTTGATGCTTGCGGCCATCTCACACGCCTCGTAAGTCGGCGCCGTGATCTTCACCATATCCCCTGCGTTCGACGGCACCAACAGGTGGAACGTCAGCGTGACGCTCTGCCCGACTCGCGGCGGACTCGGAAAGACGTCCATAGCGGACGGGTTTGCCGGGTTAATGTAGATGCTGGTGGCATCGACGCTAGTGGCCACGTCGGCCCACGGCGTGCCGTCGTCATAGCGGACACACAACCGCGCGTGCCCGGACACCTGCCACACCGACACGTCCAGTATCGCCTCCGACAATATATCCAGCGCCGGCTCTTGCACGTTCGCAGCCGTGAAGTTGTGGCACCACGTTCCTTCCCCCGTCGTCTCTGCGCTTAGAACCACGGCACCAATCGGCACCGTCGGCATGCCATCGATCAACTGCAAGTGCAGGTGCTGCCCCGCGCGGGGCGTTGTCTGCGTCCCATCTGCAGAAATCACCAACACCGTCAGGGGCTGCGGCGCGTTCAGCGTCAGCGCCGCGCCGACCTCGCGCCACACGGCGTTGTGCTGGTAGCACACGTAGACGTCGATCGGGCTCATCAGCGAAACAAACTGAGTGACAACACTGTACGTCGTGCCGTTGGCGGCGGCGTCGCCGAGGCGCGCGAGGTGGCCGCTCGATTTGAACGGGCGCGGCGCCATCGCACACGGCACGTCGGTGAAAACGACTTCGTCACTCATAACGTTCAGGCCGGAGCCGACGATGACGAACTCGATGTACTGCCGCCCGCGCGCCACCGACCCAGTCGTCACGTTCGTCAGGTAACCACTTGGATTGCTCTCGGCCACTGTAAGCAGCTGCGGCACCTCGGCCACTGTTGCGCCGGCGCGGGTGTAGCACACGGCCGTGTTGTCGTTGCCCACAACGGCACCGCCAGACATGTTCAGTATGTACACCGGGTGCGCTCTTCCGCGCGCTGAGACGAGCGTGGACCTGGCGTCGTCGCATACCGTGTTCGTGAGGCTCGTGAACTGCACCACGTACGCCTCGTCGCCCTCCTTCCCTGTGTCGGTGTAGCTAAACATCATGTTCACATCCAACATACCCTTCTCCACGGTCTTCGGATTCGTTTCGAAGGTAGCCGGGTCGGCCGCCTTTATCACCGTCGTCTGCATCTCAAGCGGCACGCTCACGTACTCCAGCTGCGCGACCTCGCGGTAACACAGCAGGTAGGAGAGCGGGAACAGCGCGGGTGCGTTAGATGGCACATCGGGCCCCAGAGAGGGCACGTGCGCTTCCCATCTGCCAATGCTGAGGGACTCGACAGTGCCCGTCAGCTCACTTGTTTGCACCACCACACCGCTCGCGTTCATCTCCACGTTGTCCCAGCAGGTGCGAGCTGCCTGCACCAGCATGACAAGGTCGCCGCTACCGAGCGGCACGGCGGCGGTGTAGTCTGAAAAGTTGTAGTACAGTCGTTGGCCTTGGTACTGCGCTAAGGCGGGAAGCTGCGCCACCGCGCTCGGCGAGTTCGGCACCGGGGTGACGAAGTAGGCGGTGCCGCCAATCTGCGCGTATCCGCTGTCACTGCGGCGGTAGCAAACCGGGTAGCTCTTCGTATCGTTGAAGCCGACGCGCAGCGAGATGGAGACGACGTCGGAGGCGCTCGAGGTGCTGCCCTCCAGGACGTGCGCCGTCGCGCGCACACTGCCGTACGGCACGGCAGCCTCAACCTCGTCGAAGCAGCTGCATCCGACGCACGCAATGTACATCTCGTCCCCTACCTGCGGGTCCGCCACTGTCAGCACAGTCGCACGGCCACGCATCGGGGTGTTGCTTGACAGGACGCTCGACGGACCGCCCTCCAGCACCTGCAGCACAGGCGACACCTCCACATAGGCGCCGACGGTCGATACTTCGTAGCACACGATGTAGTTCTGCGCAAGCACTGCATTGCCGACCAGCGCAAGAAGGAACTGACTCGTCGTTGCGTCTTCGCTGACTGACACAAATGTGCCGGTGGCGACGGCGTTGCCCTCAAGGCAGGTGACGCCGGGCTTCACAATCATTATCGTGTCTGTGCCTGTCAGGTCCTCGCCAGTGAACACCAACGTCGGCCGCGTTCCGACGCGCGGCACGAAGTTGACCGTGTAGGAGGTGGGGTTCGACTCCATGACGGTGATGTTCGCCAACCGCGTTAGGTAGCGGCCGGTGCGGCGGTAGCACACGCCGAGGGAGACGGTGACGTCGATGGGCTTCGAAAAGGTCACCAGCGCCGTCGTCGAGTTCACGTGCTGGGCGGTGTGCGCGACGTCGGGCCACTCTGTCGGCTTTAGTGGTAGGCTGCATGTCTCCGAACACGACTGATTGGCAGGAACAATATACACCTGGTCCGTTGGCAGCATCTCAGAGCCCTTGATGTCGATCAGCACCGGGCTCGAGGTTGGCAGGATGACCGGCGGGGTGGTGATCACCTTGTAGGGGTTTTCCATGAGCACCGTTTGTAGCGAGCTTGAGATGTTGCGAAAGAGTGTGTCGTATTGCATCTTGAAGCACCAGCTGTAGTAAACCGTAGTCATCTGCGTCGCGAAGGTGAGGTACCAGTTCGAGTATCCGTTGCCGTACGTGTCCAGCTTCGCCAGCTGCGCACGACCGCCAGAGGCTTCTACGAGAGCGTCCACGTCAGTGATGCTGCCGCAGCCTCCGCCGACGGTGCTGCTCAGCACATCAGACGGCACGACGACAAACACATCCGAGGAACTGAAGGCCACGTTCGGGTACAGTGCCGTGTCGCGCGCCGTCACGTTGAACACGGCTGTCTCGAGCGCGTACATCGACGAAGCAGGGCACACCGTTGCCGTGAGGAGGTCGGCCGGGTAGACGGAGAAGATGGAGGCCGCGCCGTCGTTCTTGGACACGACCGCAAACGTGGCTGTCGAGCTGCCAGCGCTGGCGGAGGACGCGCTCACCTTGCGGTAGCACACGTAATACTCGCCCAGGTACTTCGCTTCCGCCTCCGCGCCGGTGGTCACGTTGAAGACGGTCATGCTGCTCGTGCTCAACGCCGAGTCGGGCGTGAGCGTGACACCGGCGTACGCCCCTGTTGTTGCCTCACACGGTCGCCCTTTCAGCCCCTGGGACACCGGAAAGAGCCGCACTTCGTCTGCGTCGCCGAGGGAGTCGCCAACACTGCTGGGAAAGGACAGCAGCACGTACGTGCCGACCAGTGCGTAGCTCGGCGTGAAGTTGCACGGATCGCACTGCCCCACCAAGAGCGGCGTGCCATGCGTAATGTTCGGCGCCGTCACGGCGGCGTAAGGACCGATGTATACGGCGTAGTTGCCCGCGTACGGCAGCGACACGGTGAACTCGCTCGCTTGCTCCGGATCCTTCTGGTAGAGCAGCGGTGCCACGTAGCTCACGTCCAGGGCACACAAGGTCACCGGTGACTGTGCGAAGGCCACGCGCTGCGCCTCCAGCCCCGCTGCCTCCGTTGTGAAGTAGAACGAAAAAGGCTCGTACGGACGCGGTGCCACCCAGCCGGTAGCGGTCCCCGAGGCGCTGCTGCTTGAGCTGCGCAGCGGCCCCACAAACGGGTTCGCTTCGATCGACACCCCCTCGAAGATGTACGTCGGCGGCGGGGACTGAAGCGGCACCTCCGCCCAGCCCGGTGACGCCGCCGTTGCCCCTGAAAGCGCGTAGCAGACCGTCACGCTCGCCACGGCGGAGCCGCAGATCTGGTACACGTGCACGCTGCTGTTGCTCTGCGCACTCACGTAGCTGATCAGGCCAATGACGCTACTGTTGGTGGCGCCCGCCGCGCAATCAAAGCCGTTCGCTCCTGAGCCGCGCTCCACCAGCTTCAGTTGATCTGTGTCCTGCAATCGTCCTGCCGTGCCACTGCCGTCGTCGCCGCTGTCGTGGATGTAGAGCAGGAGCACCTGGGTCTCGTACGGCGTTGCCACGGAGAGGCTGTAGTGCGTGGGGTGCGCCAAGCCGACGGTGAACTGATGAATGTCCATCACCCAGACCCATGCGTTGCTCAACAAGGAGCTCTGATAGCACAGAATGAACGTGCCAGTCTCGTTAACACGGGGGTGATAGTGCGCCACAGTGCCGCTCGAGCTCTGCACGGTGCTGCCCGCTGCCCCGGCTGCCTCGCTGGCGTCGGCGTTCTCCGAGTTTGGTGTGCACTGGGCCACGTAGCTCCCTCCGCTGCTCGTGGTGCTGCCGCTGCTGCTCAGTTCGTCGTGCGAGACGCGCAAGAGCTTGACGTGGTCGCTACTGCTCAGTTGGCTACCCGTAATCTTGATATCCAGGAGTTGACCGAGGTAGGCCGGCGACGGTGTCACCGTATACTTCTGCGCGCCTACCAGTCCGACGGAAAAGACGTAGCCGCCTGCAGCGTTCGGAACGACGAAGTCTTTCTTCTGGCCGTCCGTCAGGAAGCACAGAAAGTAGTAGCCCGGCGCCAGGAGCGTCGGCTCCACACTTGCGTAAGACGCGTTCGTCTGGGTAAACTTCGTGAAGCGCGTCGTGCCACCACTCGGCACACTCGCCTCTGTGCAGTTGGGCATCACGGTCGCGTCAGTCGCGGTGTATATCTGCGCGACGTTGCTGGCGCCGGTGGCGAAGATGGCGTCCATCGCGACGATGCTCATTGTGAAGGCGTGCTGAACAGAGAGCAGGCTGGGCACTATGTAGGCAGTCGGGCTCGGGTCGGCCACTGTCAAGGCAGTCGGGTAGATGGAGGCGATGTTGTGGCCCGTGATCTGGTAGCACAGCAGGTACGTGCCCGCCATACCAAAGCTGTGCTGCGTGAACATAGGGTCTACGAGGTAAACCTGCAGCGTGCGGTTCACAAGTGTCACGGAGGCCGACGCCGCCTCCGACGAAGAGGCGGGGCGGTAGCAGGAGTCACCGTTGATCTCGTCGCTGTCCGTCACGCTGCCGGTACCTGTGTAGGCCACAAAGAAGAACTGCACCACGTTCGCCATACTGAAGTCAGCGTTGTAGTTTGCCTGCACCTCCGTGTGCGGCACCCACGCCCGCGGTGTCGTCGGCGTCGTCGTAAACGTCAAAACAGCGGCAGCCGATATGCTCAGCACGGCCGGGCCCACGTACAGCCCGCCCACCACCTCAAACTCGTAGTAGGCCTGCCAGCTCTCACGATTGCGGCGGCGCATACAGACGTAGTAGCTGCCCACTTCGGCGCGGATGCGCAGGTTCAGGTACGGCACCGTAAGACCGGTAGTCTCATCCACGATGCCGGGGGGCGCGTAACCGAAATCCGTAGGAATCGGGTCAATGACGCCGGCACCGAGCGGCGCACTGCAGGCGCTGTCCGCCGTGATGCGAACCGCGTCGTAGTTCTCGAGGGACGGGGTCGAGCTCGAGCTCGAGCTCTGGCCGTTGTCAAGCACTACATCCAGCGCCACGGTCGTGTTGAAGAGTAGAAACACACGTTCGCCCTGTAACGCGGTGAGGTCGTTCACGATAGACGTGGCACTGCGGGCAAGGTAGGCGCCACTCGGCGACTGCGTCGGGTACACGACCAGCGTCGCCGGCGAGCTGACGTACACCGGCTGCCCGTTATTCTTGGCTGTGTAGCAGACGACGTAGGTGCTTTCCAGAAGCACGTTGGCCGGAATGGACCACTGCGTGTTGACGTTGTCCGGCTTTGTCATGGCGCCTTGAGAGATAACGATGCGGCCCGCACTCGCACTGCTGCTGCCGCTGCTGCTGCTATCTGCCGTCACATGGCACAGGCTGAAGTCCGGCTCAGCGCCATCGGGCACGGACACGAGAAACGCCACATCGGCTGCTGTCAGGAAGTCATCCTCTTCAAGGTCCCCGTAGAAGGTGATGTTGAGTGGTGCGTTCACCTGGGCCTGCTGAGGCTGCGTTGTCCACTTGGTCGGCACCTCCGCCATGATGCGAAAGTTGCGGTCGACGGCGCTGCCGATGCGCGGGGATGTGGCGAAGGTGCTCTTCTGCTTCCGGTAGCAAACTGTATAGTTCTTCCCCCCCGCCGACACTCCCACGCCGTCTAGCTTGTAGGCGCTGGGGAGGGCGAGAGAGACCGTGGTCGAGCCCATGCTGCTTCCACTCGCTGACACGACGCCGGCCGCCAGCACCGTCGCGTTCGGAAAACCACACTCGTACAACGTGCCGTCGATAATCTGCACCGAGTCACCTGCCTCCAGCTTGGCCGGGGCCTGATCTATTTCGCTGTCGCTGCTGCTCGCAGACATACTGGAGAACGTCAGCGCCACAACTTGCCCCAACATCACGCTTTTGGGGACCGCGGTGTATGCGATGGGCACGGCGTCGTAAACCAAGACCTCGCTGCTGCCCTCCGTGGTATACGCAGCGCTGGGCGGAGCCTTGAAGACGCGGAACAACCCAATCGTTGTGTTCATGCACAGGGCATACGCCCCTGTCTCGACGGTGAGACGACCCTGGTACAGGGTCAGTGAACCGGAGGCACCGCTGCCTGGCACAGATGAGAGCGTCAGAGAAACCGGGAACGGCGTGACGCCGCTCGCCACCGACTGAAAGGGCCCGTAGTTGCACTCGGAGACGCTCGCGTCAGCCGTGATGAGCTGCACGTAGCTCAGCGCTGTCCCTAAGGTACCCTGGTCCATGAAGCTGGCGCTGACGATGAGCTCCTCGTACCTTGTCAGCGGTGTATGCATCGAAGTAAAGTTGGACGGACTCAGGACGTAATAAAGCGGCGTGCTGAGTATCAGTATCGTCGACACATCCGTCGCATCGGCGAAGGTGATGGCCGCCACCTCGGTCGCCGACCCGGAGCGCCAGTAGCACACAGCGTAGCTGCTCGCGGCACTCTTCACGCGCAGCACACCATACCACTGCTTCCCCGCGTCGTTCACGTATACGGCGCCCGCCACGGAGACGGTCGCAGCGGCGCCGCTGCAGTCGCCTGCGTTGATGGTGACCATGTCCGTGCTCAAAAGACCAGCGCCCTGCACCGTCGCCATCACATACATGCCGATCGCCAGCGGGTAGCGATCCAGCTCCACCGAGGACGGGTTCGAGGCAAACAGCTCGATCCCAGACGGCGTTGACGACAACGACGACGACGTCGACGAGGAGGAGGAGGAGGCCAGCAGAGTGACGGGCGCCCAGGAAGTACCGGAGCGCATGTAGCACAACTTCAGCAAGCACGGCGCCCCGTTACCCGGGCACAGGTCTGCGTCGTTAAGCAAGCCGCCGCCGAAGCGCTTACTTTGATTCGACACCACCCACGACACCCCGGCCGAGGTCAGCTGCAGCGGATACGGCTTCACACTCGGCTGGAGCCAGCTTGCGAGCTTCCCTTGGCTCTGCACCTCACCAGTGCGGAGGTCGTGGCAGGTGTACCCCATGTCCGGCAGCAGAAATGCGGTGTCGGCGGTGGCCAGCCCCGTGCCGGTGATGCCCAGCGTGTAGTCCGTGGCTTGATTTGTGTACACGGCGTACCCGCTCGACTCTGTCGGGGTGTAGCTCGACGGGTTCGCGGAGGTTACCGTAAGGGTGCCCGGAACGCGATGCGACGTCGTGTAGTTGCTACCGTAGCACACCGTATAGCTGCCCTCCACTAAGTACAGGTCTGGGTACTGCACAGAGGTGGTCGTCAGACACGAGTCGCTGCTGTAGGTCCCTGACACCTTTTCCCAGCAGCTCGCGCGCACCCCCGGCACCAGCCGCAGCATCGTACACGTGCTGCAGAGTGACACCATCGTGCAGCTGAGATTCATGATGACAAACTGCCCGGCGGAGGGGACGCTTGGCACCGGCGTGGCCTTCTGCGGATTCGCCGTCACAGCCGTCAGCAAAGAGCGCTTGTAGCTGGTCGAGAAGACGACATCGCTGTAGGTGGTCCCGCTCGCGAGGCGGTAGCACACGCGGTAAGTTCCCTCGGCGTCAACAACAAAGGTGCGCGTAAGTGAGACCGCGCCAGGGTTCAGGACGGGGTCGCGAATGGCCTGCACAGACGCCTCCTCCGCAGCTGAAGAGCTGCCGCTGGAGCTGTCGGACGAGAGCTGAGAGCACTGCACGCTGCTCGGAATCAAGCGCAGTGAGTCCTGCAGCGTCAGCGCACACGCCGCCGTCATGCAGCGGCGAATCGCCGTAATGGTGATCGGCGCGCCGACGCGGTTTAAAGGTGCGGCCACACTGGAGACGGTGTAGTACGTCGGGTTCGCCAGGTCCACCGTTACACGGCCCATGTAGGTGTCGGCAGCCTGCCCAAAGGTGGCGTAGCAGATGATGTAGATGGCACCGTAGTCGTAGTTGCTGAAGCCGAGCGGAGCGGTGTAGATCGTGGTGTCGTCCTTTATGCTCGTCGTCGCCGAGGTGAAGGTGATATTGGAAGTGTAGGCGATCCGCATCCCGGTCGCACACGCCGTCGGGTCACAGTAGCAGTTCGGGTTCGGATTCGATGACTGAACATAGCTGTAGAAGTAGACGGCGTCCTTCATGGCGGACAGGCTTGTGAGGTTGCTGGTGAAGCTGAGTTGAATCGGCTGCCCGGCGCGCAAGTTGCTCGTTTCTGTGGGCGCCTGCCATGCGGAGGAGGACGGGATCGCTGCTGCCACGCTCACCCTGCCCGCCATCGTGATGTGCGAGTCACCGCTGCCAGCCGACCATGCGTAGCATAGGTACACGTATTGGCCGTCGTGCAGACGGTCTGCCCGGGTGTACGTCACCATCGCTAAGTTACTGCTGCTGCTGCTGTTTGTGACCATGGCGGACACAAGCACAGTCTCCGGCGTCTGCGGCACTGGCGGGCACACTGCCACTACGGTGCCTTCGCTTGCCGTGTAGAAGGCCAGTAGCGCGCTGGCCGCGACGGCGTACACCACGTTCGTCTTCGCGTCCAGGTTTGACCCCCTGAAGGTTGTGTAAAGCGTGCTCATGGCCACTCGCCACGTGTTCGGGGTGTGCGACACAAGCGTTGGGTTCTGTTGCGTTGTGATGAAGCCGAAAGCAGTGCTGGTCGACGACGTCTCTGAGGTGGGCAGGACCGGCACGTACGCCCCCGAGCTACTAGAGGTTTCCACACACACAATGTAGTTTACGTCTGCCCCATTCACCTGGATGGAGGCAGTGAATGCAGCGCTGCTCGTTTTCGTAATGGAGTCGGTGTAATCGGCAGCACGCTGTGCTCTGGCGCACGCGGCAACGTTCTCCGTGCCGCAGGGCGTTGTCACGCATGTATCTGCCGCCTGCACCACCTTTATGGTGGTCGGCGTAGTGGTGGAGGAGAACCTCTGGGCACTTGTGATAGTGAAGCGCACTGTCGCGGTCTCGCCAACAGTGAGGAGAGTACCGGCAGTGGAGCCGTCGCTGCCGCCTGTGCCCAGGTTTGTGATGCGGTACCGCACCGGAAAGGCTGAGATGTAAACGTTAGACGCTGCACAGACCGACGACACGGCAGGCCTTCCGTCGGCGCCCCGCGCCACGACCCACATGTCTGACCCCAAATGACGGTAGCAGACCATGATGCACGTCTCGGCGGAGCCGACCAGGGTGTACTGGTACACCACATTCTGGACGATTTCCTCTACGGAGTGGATGGTGGCGGTGGCCAAGATGGAGCTGCTGTCATCGCACGTCCCGCTCGGCGCGATCAGCCGCACCTCGTCATCCGCATGCAGGCTCACGCCCGTGAAGGCCAACTTCACCGATTGGCCGGCAAACATGGGGTATGGAGTGACGGCATAGGTCGGGTTTCGTGCCTGGAGTGCCACAGTGCCGTGGACCTGCGCGAAGTTCGTCTGCCCACTGCTGCCACCCTTCAGGTAGCACACACTCAGAGTCATGGCCGCATTCGTGTCCTCGGGATCGACCATGACAGTACACGTGGAGGTCGTGGTGCTGCTTCCGCTCATCTTGCACGTAAAGTACATGTTACGCTTGTACGTCTCTGAGCCACTGCTGCTGCTGCTGCTCGATGAGCTTCCACTTGCGTCTCGGTTGCACGGGTTGCCGTCGCTGCTGGAGGAGAGGTAAGCCTTGTCTACGGACCCGTCGAGACCGTCTCCTCGAAAGGCCAGAGTCAGAGTCTCGCCGACGGCGGGGCTCGTGCTCGAGCTCGTGAGTTCGAATTCGGTTGGCTGCAGAATGTCGATGGTAAAATCCGCCTCCGCATTCAAGGCGGAGAGGTATGCGGTAGACCACAGACCGCTGGCGGCGCGCTGGTAGCAGACGCGTCCCACCACCTGCGTCGCCACAAGGTCCGGCGCTACAAACAGAACCTGCGCCGTGGTCATGCCGTCGGTTTCCGCCGTCAGCTGCAGCGCCCCGACCTCGAGGTTGGGGAGCAGCGCTGCCGTGGTGGAAGTGCACATGTCGTGGGCGCGAATAACTTTGACGGCGTCACTCGCGCTCAGACCGGCGCCGGTGAAGTACATGAGACCGTTCTCACGCGCCTGCGGAAGCACCGGCGTCCTGCTGTACACGCCCGGATTAGCGCCGCCGAAGGTGAGTACGTAGCTGCTGCTTTCAGCTGAAGCGGATGCCACGACTGTGAAGGACATGGCCGTCGTTGACTCGCCGCAGCCGGCAGAGGCACTATAGCAGTACGGGACGCACATGTAGTAGCCGCTCGTGTTGGGTTTGTAGGGCACTGTGAAGTTGCCGGACACCTTCCCGGTGGACTGGCCTTGCAAGCCGGAGAGGGCGACGACGCCGGTCGGGGTTTCGCTGGCCGCACCTACCGTGGCGCACGGCGTCACCAGCGTGTTCAGATCGTCGCAGTTGCTCTCCACAGTGCTGCCGCTCACGGAGATGCTCCCGCATGGCACAAGCAGGATGGTGTGGCCTCCCGACAGGCCCTGGTTGATCGGGCGATCGCTGTGCTCTGCCTGCACGATGGTAAGGCTCACAGGTCCTTCGCCACCGTTGGCGCTCGTGGGGCTCATGCTAAAGCTTGTGTAGATGGGGGGCAACACCGCCAGCGTGTCATCCGAGCCTGGGGACACATAGCCGCGCCGCACAATCGTCGCTGACTTTTCTGACCTCGAGAGGTAGCACGGGTAGTACGTCGTCCCTGTGGTGAACTCCGTCGAAGTCACAGCGAGGATGAGCTGGCCAGTAAAGCCGCCGCTGCCGGTGGCCTTGACGGCGTGGTAGCCGGGGGTGCTCTCTGTCGGGGTGCTGCTGTACACGCATTTTTTGATATCGTCCGATGGAACAAAGAAAACGAGGTCGCTGGTGGTGATGCTCGGGTCCTGCGCTAAGGGGTTCGACTCCAAGGTGATCTGAATCGTTTGGTATACTGACGGCTGCTGCACGTTGGCCATGGAGAAAGTTATGGCTACACACGCCGGTGCCACTACCGCAAGTGCAGCGCATAGGCATGCGAGGAGCAGCGACAGTAATCGACCGTTTCGTCGCCATCTGGCACGACGGCCATCGAATGCCAGCGCCATTATAGTTTCAAGCCTGCCCCCCACCCCCGTCCTTGTCCTGCAATGGGTATCTGCTCGCCTCAGTTCGGCGATGCGCGTGAGAATTGTGGCGGGGCTTCGGTTGTCGTTGGTGTTGCCGCCACCACTTCGACGTGCTGGGGTTTCTCACACACGCACAGCGATAGCGGATGGATGCTTGTGCGTACGGAGGTGCGGATCTTCTTGTTCCTTCTTTCGTTAGCCTCACATCCACACCGGCGTCGGCTCCACCTTCCTATCCTCGTCTCCTTGTGCGGGCACGCAGCAACCGCTCAGACTTGCACAGGCAGGCAATGACAAGGGAAAGAAGATGATCAAGGTGGGAGGGGAGCGGTGAAAGCCGGCGTCGTGGGTTCTGCGTGGATATCTGCCCCCCCTCGCCTGCCCTTTGCCGCTGACATGCAGGAGGGTGGCGTGTATGGAAGTACTCGAAATGCCTCGAGGTACCGAGCACGCCGAGAAAACGAATACCAATCAAAGAAATAGGAAAGCGTGCGTGTAGGGTTTGGCGTGGGCGATGAAAGGAATATGGGTGTGCGGATAGAGGAGGCTAATGCCAATGATGAGCCGAGGGCGCACACACACACACACACACACACCGCCCTCCACCCACGCACGCGCAGTGGAAGACGCGACGACGACAGCGAACAAAAACAAAACAAGCTATACAAAAGGCGGATTTTCAACCACGTCCCAAGAGTCGCCCACCGTACTGCCTCGCTGTGCTGTTTCTGACCCGCAGGACTCTGTGTATAAACGATGTTATGCTCTGCGTTCACGTACAAAATCCCCAACGAGGCTTCATGCGTGCTGGCGTGCTTGTGGCCGCCGAGCGCTTTTTACGAGCAAGGTCTTCTCTGTTGGTTTCGTGGGGACGAGGGGTGGGATGGGATTTAGATGAAGGGAGAGAGAGGGGATGGAAAAGGAATATGAAAGAAGGGGGGACGACAAGTGACCCAGCGCAGTGGGAGAGATCATGCCTGTTGGTGTGTGAGTGTGTGAGAGACGCGTACGTGTGTGTGCGACACAACGCCGAGAGAGATAGAAAAAAAAGTAAACGGAAGGGGAGAAGGAGACAGCGTGCTAGAAGGCGTGAAGGAACGGATGCGGCATTCTTGTACAGCGTAGCCCGCCATACGCAGTTTCACAGTGAAAGGTACACACAAGCACCCATGCATGTACGCAGCCCCGCTCGCCCCACCACCCGCCTAACGAGGGCTATCATTTCCGGTGACCTTCACCCTGTACACCGCAGCAGGACGAGGCATGATGGCGCATCACAGAGAGGAAGAAGAGGGCGCCAGAGTGGTGCCAAGGCAGGAGCTGCGGGATGTCCTTCGACGCATCTATACTTGTGTATTTATGCTGAAGTGCCACACTCTCTTCTTCCGCATGTACAGACTTTTTCTTCCAACGCGCGTGCCCATTCTCTGCGGTGCACAGCATGGGGTCAGACCGCCACGCTGAACCGGCCCCCTCCCGACCAGCCCTGCCACAGACCTCATCGCGTGGCGCGGGGTATCGGTAGACACACACGCGCTACAGCAGTGCGCCGACCCAGCTACCTGAGCACGGCCCCTGCCTCAGGCTCTACCCGACCTCCACGCGTCGCAGGCCCGCCTCACCGCCAGCAGGCAGTGATGGCCGGATGGGATGCGTTCGAATTGCGCCTGTCAGAGGGACGGCGTAGAGGTGTGCTCGCTGTCGCAGGCCGCCGCGCCGCCACCATGTCCGGGACATGTGCGCCGACACAGCGGTAGCGGTGCATCGCTTCGACCTCCCCACGCCGTAGGCACGTGACCACGTCGCCAGCAGAGGCGGCTCGGCATTGGCAGGGGATGAAGGAGGAGAGGGGGAGGGGGCTGCTTGGCTTCCACCCCAAACAGAGTGGGGCCCACTGGACCCTGGGGGATACCGTGCATGGCGGCGCGTGGGGGCGCCCCCCCCCCCCTCGCCATCAAGGGGTGCACGCACAATAGAGGAAAAAGGAAAGAAATAAAAAGGCGAGAGTTCAACACGACAGGGATGCGCTGCATTCACAGGCTCAAGACACATGCGCTGCAACTGCTTGCAATGCGAGTGTGCACGTGCTGGTGAAGGTGTCGTACCTCCATGCCCCATCCGCCCCCTCTTTTCGCTCTACCATTGGCTTCATAATGTGCAGCTGCAGTCGCGGTCGAAGGCAGTAGACGGCTTGGGATGCCCCTCATCCTCCCCCTTTTTCCCGTGAGACTTCTCGCTAACATATTCGCTTATGTGCACGTCTGTGTCTCGTGCTAGCATGTCCCTAATATGTTGATACTGATTCCGCTTACGCTACTCTGCGACTCGATCGCCTACCTCACGGTTGATTTCTAGGGCGTCGTGGTGGGTCGGCTAGAGTGAAGGAAAGGAGAGGACGAGGGGAGGGAGGGGTGGTGATGGTGATGTATGTATGGCATGCATGCCTGCGCATATCTGCCGACGTTACTCTTCGACGGGCCTCCCCCTTTTCTGCAAAATTCCTTTTGATATTCATATATATATATATATATATATATGTATGCGTGCGCATATAACGTCGTCGCCGCGCACGGGCGGCGGAGGGTGAGAGACAGAAAACAACAGCAACGGGAGAATGAGGCTTGCGTGCGATGGCACGACGCGTATGTATCACACGCACACACATACACACACTCACATCAGCCTGGCGTCGAGAGACAAAATGAGCGGGGAGAATGATATCAAAACATAAAGTTTGACGCGTTCCAATCCACGTTCCCAACGCTTCTTGACTGGCGAGTTCCCTATTTCTGTGGAAGAGTACACTGATTTGGTATCCCTCCACTCGCACTCTCGATGCCTCCCCTGACACCGGCACAGCTGTCAGAGAAAAATCCTGCTCTTGGGCAGTCATCATTGGGGTAGTACTGCGCACGAATAGGTAGACTTACGTATCCCCCCTTTCTGTCACCCAAGGGGGTGGGTAGAGAAAAAACGAAATACTTGCAACAACTCAGCTCCTCGAGTCCTGAAGCGAGACGAAGAACACAATCGGGGTGAAGAGAAGTGCCTGGTGAAGCATGTCATTTGCATGGCGGAGAGAGCGTTCACACTCACTCTTCCTCACCACATCGTTTTGCGATCCGCACTCCCTGTTCCATTCCTGTCGCAAGCTTTCAGAAGACGATGAGACAAGCACGAAAAACAGCAGACATATGCACGAGAGACCGACGGACAGGCACAGACAGACAGACAGACACCACACACACACACACACACACAAACACCTGGGGAGGGGGGGGGCATATACTCTCTGCCTTCCCAACGCAGGAACGACAGAGAGGCCCAAGCGAGAACGGAGATAAGGAAAAGGGTGGTGATGACTGGCACTCCCCTCTACCTCTACCCTCCTCCTTCCCTCCACCACCACTGAAGGCCATACAAGAAAGAAGAAAGAAGAGGCGCCCCGTTGCAAAAAAAAAGCGAGGGAGAGAGGGAGGAGGATGAGGAAAAGGAGAGCGCGGCTATGTACATGAAGAACAAGAGCAACCAAATGTGAAGGCAACACGAAGCGAAAAAAAGGGGGAAGAGAGGACACGTGTGGGGGTGGGGAAAGAAAGGAGGAAGGGAGGAAGGAGGGGGAGGCGAAAAGAGAGCCAGCAACATGCCGCACAAACCAATCTAAACAACAAAAACACAAAAAAGGTGAGGGAGACACACGCTTACATTATCCACACAAGCGCACGCAAGCGCTGTCCCAGAAACGAAGGAAAAACATCAGATACGGAGAGTACCGCCGGCGCGGTCCATCGCCCGTCATCCCCGCATCTGCTTCCCGCGGGCCGGTTTAAAGCGGTTGCTGACGACGGCGACGACAGCAGGCCAACGGACGCGTTTAGGCGAGCCAGCAAACTAGGGAAGTCGATGGAAAAACAAAAATGATGTGCGCGTGAGTGCGTGACCAGGAGACGAACACATAAACCAAAGAAACAAGAAGAGGGACGCCGTCCTACCAGGGAGTGGCTGGAATAGGGGGAGGGCGGAACCGCACCACCACACGCTCACACAAGGCTGAGCAGTAGCAATAAGAAACGTAGACACACAGACACACACACATACAGATAGAGAAAAAGACAGACGGAGAGGAGGAGAGGGGGAGGACATTTGCACAGATATCCTCCCCACCCCCACCCCCACACACACTCACAGTGGTATACGCGTGCGTGCGCGTGTGTATGCGTCGATGTGGACGGGTGTGTGGAAGGACGATAATGTGTTCTTCGTGCCTGCCACCAGATATGCACACACTCTCAAACCGAGAAAAGAAGAACGACCGCATCGGATAAGGTATAAAAGAGAAAGGCAAATCGAAGGGTGGGGTGGGGGCGTGGTCGAGGAAGGCGGGGGAGTAGGCAGCAGAGGGGGAGAGCGAGAGAGTAACGCTATCCACGCGCACTCCATCTCAATATTTCCGTACGCCTGAGCGGCTCCGTTGTAGGCGTCGCTACTAAGCGCCTGTTAGTGCGTGAAGGTGCATGCGCGCATGCTGGTGTGCGGAACGCACTCTACCTCAAAGGTACTCGCACACTCACGCGCTGAAACGCGTGAAAGACGGAAAATAAGATTTGACGCCGCTGCGCACCCGTCATGCTCTCTCCTCCCGCTGTGGAGCAGCTTCTTGTCTCACCCTGTCCACCCATGCACCCTCGCTTCCGCTATTCGCTACTTTCTTCTCTCAACACGTCTCTTCTCGTTCATGGCTGTGTGCCGCCTGCTTGAGCGGGATGGTACACACAGCCGAAACAAATCACGACGGCGGTTGGAAAAGAGAAGATGTGCGCTAGTGATGGTGGCCGCTGCCGTTCTTTGAGCTGCTGCCACCAGCCGTCGTCACCGGCGGCGTGGCCTGCTCCAGAGACGGATTGTAGTCAACAATGTCAGCCCAGAAGGCGCGACGAAGCTCCGAGACGCCCATCGGGGTGCTCTCATGTGCCCACAGGAAGGGGCAGGGGCAGGTCGGCTCATCTTCCTCGTCGTGCAGGTGGGCCAGGTATGGGTGCGCGAGCATGTCAGCCGCGGTCGGACGCTTGCTCGGGTCTAGCGTCCACATCTTGGAGAGAAAGTCTATGCCCTCCGTGTTGCCGGCCAGCCCGGGGACGAGTTTGGGAATGTTGAGTGACCCGTCCGGCAGTTCATTCAGCTTCTCCAGCGCCTCGCGGTGCTCGACGATGCTGGCTGGCGGCTTGCCAATGTGCTGCGCGATCATGCGCAGCTGGTCCATCGTATTGCGACCTGGGAAAACGGGCTTGCGGTTGTACATCTCTGCAAAAATGCACCCGACAGACCATATGTCCACTGCGGTGGAATAGTTCGTGTTCTCCAGAAGCAGCTCCGGTGGCCGGTACCAGCGCGTGATGACGTAATCCGTGAGCTCCGAGTACGGCACATCGACGCTGCGGCTCAGCCCGAAGTCTATAATCTTGAGCTCACAAGAGATGTTTGTGACGAGGTTGGCTGGCTTCAAGTCGCGGTGGGCGACGTTCGCGCTGTGCAGGTACTTGAGGCCACGCAGAATCTGGTAGACAAAGTACTGCATGTGCGACTCCTCGAGCACCTGACGAGAGCGCAGTACGACATTCATGTCTACGTCCATGAGCGGGGTGACGACGTACACGTCTTCGAAGCTGTGGTACTCGCGCTTCAGCGGAGGCAAAATGTTCACCACATTGAGCAGGTTTTCGTGGTGGAAGAAGCGCATCATATCGATCTCGCGCAGCACTCGTTTGCCATCCTCCACATCGCGGAACACGTCGCGACACTTCTTAATGGACACCTTCTCGCCAGTGTCGCCATCCAAGCAGCTGCACGCGATACCGTAGGCTCCCATGCCGAGGATCTTGAGCAGCGTGTACTTGGACGGAACCTCGAATGGGGAGCCGCTCACATTGTACACCTTGAAGTCCCCCACAATCTTGGGCACGCTCAGCTCCTGGTTGCTCTTGTGCATTTTGGTTACTCTGTGTGTGCTTGTGCTTGCGTACCCGTACACGACTGCCTGTTTGGTTACTTCGGGGTAACAGGAGCTGCCGAAAAGCAAATAAAGAAGAAGGTGAGAAGATGGGTGATGGCGGCAGTGGAGGAGAGAGGGGAGAGGGGAGGGGGAGGGAAGCCTGTGGCAGGTGGGCCGGTGGGGCCGGTGATATGAGCGCTCGTGGATGTGATCCAAACAAAGGGTAGGGGGAGGGGAGGGGAGGGGAGGACAAGAAGAAACAGAGAAGATGCAAGGCCAGCGACGGCGGTGTTAGTCACCGTCAAGAGGGAGAGAGGGATAGCTGGCTAGCCAGGTAGAGGTGCGACAACCTCACGAAAGAAGAACGAGATGCACGAGTAGTTCAAACGACAGAAGGGGATGGTAGAGGGGTAGGTGTAGGTGGGGGTAGGTGGGGGGCAGGCGACACACAGGGCGAATGAAGAGCGCGCGAAGGTGCTGGCAGCGCGTACGCTGCTCTCTTTGGTTCTTTGAACCAGCTAAAAAGAAATGGGGCCTCTTTCTCCGGTTCGGCACCTTCCCAACCGCCGCCTTGCCAAGTGGAAGACACGCAAATGAGAAAACACAAGCGAACCCCAAAAAAATGAGTGCACCAGGTATGGGTGGCTGCTGCTGCTGTATGTATGCATATGTGTGTATATATGTATATACACTCACACACGGAGAGGAAAACAACGAAAAGAAACGGAGCGGCGTCCAGACGCGCACAGCGAAGAAGAAAGAGGATACGGCAATACAATGGGTAGACCACCACCACCACCACCACCACCGAGGAGACGAGGGCCAGGCCTGCAACTTGCGGCGCGTTGACTATCCAGACGCCGGCGCGCACACGCACACGCACACGCACACGCACACACACACACACACAGCAATGGCGAGGATGAGCTCGCTAAGAGAAAAAGAGCAACAACCGCAACACGAACAAGCCGAAGAGAGAGAGCAAACCAAAAAAAAAAGATGCCTTACGAACCAAATCAAACCAACCACAGACGAGCGCAACACAACGAGCACAGAGCACTATATAACTATGTATATACTTATGTTAATATCAATGACAGGTGCGTCGTTCTCTACCATAAAAATGTGTGTCTGTGCGTGGGCTTCCGTCCGTTCCTTCGAATGACGGCACGCGCGATTTGTTTCGTTGCCTGAGTTTCCTTCTCTTGTGCCTTGTCGCCGTGACGTTTGTCTGTCGCCCGGCTCGTCTCCGCCTCCGTCTCTGTGCTCGCGCTGATTTGGATCGAAGAGCCGCTGCGGTGGCGGTGACGGTGGCGGTGGTGGCGGCAGAGACAAACCCAACACGCGCGACAGTAAAGTGAATAACGCACACGAAAAAGGCGCTGATGCACCACGGACGCGCGAAATATAAGAGTCCTGTTCGCCAGAAGAGTGAGGGCGGGAGGGAGGGGGGGGGTGGAAGGGAGAGGGAAGAGGGCACGTCTCTGTCTGTGCGTGACACGCCTCCCTCCTTTTTGGTTGCCCGGTGCACAGGGAGGCCCTATGGGAGTGACGCAGCGGGCGTAAGGTAGGAGAAAAGTTGTGGCGGGACAGAGTGTGCAAGGGGTAGGGAAGGGGGTACGTGCGTGGGTGGGTGAAGCGCGAGAAAGGAAAGAGTCGACCTTTCAGCACACAAACACTTCCTTTCCTTCGCCGTCGAGAGGGGGAGAGAGAGTTGGGAGGGAGGGAGAGAGTGAGCTACGACGAGAGGGCCACACTAGCAGAAGTAGCGCGCTTCTTTGTTACAAGGACATCGGTACGCGTATATGCCGGTGCTTACGTACGAACGAGAGTGCAGAGCCACCCGCCCTTCCAGCTTCCTGTCGTACCTCCCCGTGTCGCCAGTCGTGCCCCTTAGCACTGAATAGACGGGATCACTGCTCGGCTTGTCGGTGGACGTTTCGCCGCCTTGTGTGTAACGGGCCATGGGCCACGCATGGAAGGGGAGACATGCAGTCATGGAGTTCCGCGTTGACTGCATGACTGTGTGAGCAGTCCTTTCAGAAAGCAGCGATGGCAGACGTGCTACCCACATGAAGGTGGGCCGATGCATCAGGCGGCCCTTGCAGTTCCACACAAAGAGCGCGAAGGCACCGCCCGGTGCGCTGCCGCACCTAAACGCTCGGCGGGGCCGTGGCCCCATCGCATGCCCGTGAAGCCGGCTTGCTCTGCCGCCCGCTTCATGCACGCGGCTCCCCGTCCGCCCAATGTCGCGTCGGTGCAGAGGCCGTACACCGCACCGGTCATCGTCGGCGGCCTGCTGCGCCGCCGCGTGCTCGCTGCAGCCCACCTGTGCCGCTCCCCGATAGGCTTTCCTCCATTACGCACATCGCCCGCCTCGCTGTCGTGAACAACCCTTGCGAACGCATGCCTGAGGAGGAGGGGAGGTGGGGCGACCTCAGCTTCGTCACGGTTGACAGTGACCTTCAACCGGCATGCCGCCTGAATCACCGACCCTGCTGCCTGCTTTACGGCACGACACGTGCCTGCAATCTGCATACGGCCTGCCCACACATCGACTTGCACATGCCTAGCACGTCGCGCGGCGTTGCAGGGGGCCACCAGCCAATCGTGCTGCCACCGCTTGCATCGCTTCTGGGCGTAACGCTTCACCCCACTGACACAGCTCCCAGCCGATAGGCCCTCCCCGCCAGCGGCGCCCAACACGGATAGGGGTCGCGTTGAGTTGCACCAACGCACCCGTTGCTCTCGGCTGTCTTCAGCACCGTCAGCCCGTGGTGCGACTGGTCCAGCTTCCGCACAGCATGGAGGTTCCGACCACACGTGTGCGGGTCCATCGGAAGACCATGCCTGTCTGCCAACGGCTCGGGAAGCGACCGGGGGCTACGAAGCTGCGCGACGCTTACATTCCGGTGCGGCGGCGTACACTGTGGTGTCCGCCGTGAGAGGGGGCGTGCAAGGTTGCGCTCGCTTCATTTGGCGTCTTTGGCCCTTCTGTCTGCTTCCGCCGTCCCCGCCTCCCGACTTTGCTGATGGTGTACACGTGATCGAGGCACCTCGGCACCCTGCTGCTCTGCGGGTGCGTGCTCTCCTTCCTACCGTGCCCCTCCCCCCCGTCTCGTGCTCCTCCTCGCGGTTAAACACATCAGGGCCACGGGGTCCATCGTCCGCTCGTCCCGGGAACTTGCGCTGCAGAGGGTGAGCACGCGCGAGAGCCACGCCGGAGTTGAGGAGGCTGTCGAAAGCCCTCGCCAAGGCCAGCGCAGTGTTGTGGTTCTCTGGTGGCGTCATGTCGCGCCCGTCGAATGCGGCGCCGTAGATCGTCGAGAGGAAGACAACGACGGTCTGCATCGTGCATGTGTCTGCGGTGTACGCGCTGATTTTAACGATTTGGAAAGTTAAGCTCTCCGGGCCAGGGATCGCTGGGCGGCGCTGGCATCCCCGTCGCGCCGGGGAGCACGGCGTCGACGAATTGGAGCTGAGGGCCGTTCGCAGCGGAAGGCGCCGTGGTTGCTTGCGCCGCTGCCTGCGCTGCATCCGTCCGCTCGGCAGTCGATGCCACTAGCAGAATGAGCCGGTACACGCTATGTCTGCCCTGCAGCGACGCCTTGCGTGCATTCCACAGGTCGAGCACGGAGGAGGGGAATGCGGAAGAGTGCCCGCAGATATTCCTCCGTGGGTGTGTCGTTCCGCGATGGAGCTCCTCAGAGACGGCGTCATCCATGTCCTCCCAGACCCGCTGCCACTCGCCCCATGTCAGCATCCGCTTCGTCTCCCAGCAGGTGCTATGGACCACCCTCCAGGCGACGGATGCACTCCTCCGACACCTGCACCTCCTCCCTCAGCAGCATGGTGATTGGGCCATCCACACTAACAATCTCCATGTGCGCAGTAGGACGTTCTCCTTTCCCCCGGTCTTCGGTGCTCATTAGGTGCCATTGGCAGCTGGCGTAATCCGTCTGGAGCCACGGGAGCATGAGGCCACGCGACGCTTGGCCATGCACGAGAATGCCCATGCACAACTGCTTTCCCGCAATCAGCCCATTGCAACTCAGCGCATGCGCACCGACCCCTAGCCTACCTCTGCACCATCAAGCAACCACAGCCGGAGATGGAATACTCCAGTCTGGCACACTGCCTACGACGTGAGAGGTATGCAGCGAAGTCGGGGATCAATGGAATGTGGTAATGATGGACTTGCGCGTATTCGAATGCATCCGCAGGGACCGGCGCGCTCACCTGCCGGCTTAGGGGGGAGAGCAGGAGGTACGCAGGAAAGGGAGGGAGGTAGCCCGAGAGTCGGCCGTCCGCATTTCCTGCACAAGGCGCACCGTCACCGTTCTAGGTACGTTGGTGATTCGGTGCGTGCTTGGGATGGGTGGTAATGGGGAGAAGGCAAAAATGAGGAGAAGGGGAGGGTTGGCTGTGAGGGGGCCAGTGGAGTGGAAGGCGCCCTCCGTCGGTGCGATGCAAGTATGCAGTTTACACACATACACTCACTACGGCAGTGCTTGTGTGAGCCATACACACTCCACTACACTTACCCGCAACGTCAAGCACGGCCAACATTCCAGTGAGGGGATGCAACAAGCGAGAGGGAGTGTCGTGTCGTCTCAACCTCGCGTGCGTGCGTGTGCAGACCACTATAGCCTCGGATGCCATCAGGTGCGAATGTGATGCGAGCTTCGCTGTGCTTGCCTCGTGCCCTGGGCGCTTCTCTTGCCCTGTTGTTGTTCGGGTTCTTCTCTGGTGGGAATGGGCGCACACACTTGCGCACTCGCGCGCGACTGCAGCGGACCAGAAAGCGAGTGCTGCACAAGTCCAAGGCAGCCGTGTGCGAGCGTTTGAGGCCACATACGCACGCATACAGACATGCGAGCGAAGCCTGTACGCGATGATCGCGCAGCCATTTCAGAGAGCAAGCACAGGTGGTGGCAGCAGCGGAAAGCCGTAAGAAAATAAAAAGAAGTAAAAGGCGAAACGAAAGGGCTCGGGGGAGGCGGGGGCAGGATCGTGGCCAGGGACTCCCACCGTACCACGATTTCCTTGTGTATTCTGTGTTTCCCTTTGGTATGATCACTGCGCGCGCTGCGGTAGCGAGGCGCCATCCGTGACGGTTCGACGTTCCATGCGCGAGGTTTTCTTCCTGTGCGCGGAAGCGTCTCTCCGATGGCTCACGTGCTCCTTCCGCCGGCAGCCGCTCCCCATCTGGCTGGTCGGAGCGCGAAGCCGAGGCAGCGCATAATCTCGAAACGATGGGGGAGAGGCACTATGGACAATCTGCACCGACGGCGGAGAGAGAAGGGTCAGGTGCATCCTCGGGCGGGGGTAGGAATGGGTCGCGGACAGTCCAAACGGCTCGCAGAGAAACATGGAGTGGGAGGCGGCGAAGGCGACCTTGGCAGCGCTGGCGTCGGCAATTCCGCGACGACGTTGTTCTTCCAGACCCGGGCAACACCGCAGACGTGTGGGGGACTCCTCGCAGCGGTGGCCACGCACCCAAGGCGCGACTTTTGCAAGATCGACAGCCCCGTTGGACGCGGCTGAGATGGGCGGTGAGCGGGACGGGGCCGGCGAAGGTGCTGAGGCATATCGTGCGCTGTAGCGTTTTGGGTGGCGGAGCTTCCGCGTCCTAGGTACGCCATTCTCCATGAAGATGCCTGCGTGGTGTTGCGGGTGGTGCATCCATAGGTGGAATAGCAGTCTGGAGCGCGCGCGGGCGCGGCTAAGGCCGCTGGTGCGGAATCTGCAGATGCAGGGCAGAAGCTTCATTCTTCATTCCACGCACAGAGAAAAAAAAGAGCCAAAAATATACAAACGGGATTGGAAGGGTGAGCGTGTGGGCCTGCTTCTGAGTTGTGTCAGCGTGAATCGAGGGAGCTTAAGTTGCGGGTGTCCCTGCCGCTGAGGTGGTCACCGCCATCGGATCGAAGTTAAATATCGTGAGCTGATCCAGCGACGGCGCCAGACTCAGTGCAACGTAGGCCTGCCCAGGTGTGCGAATGTTGGCCATATCGACCTGCACTGGCTGCAGCGTGAGGCCCTGCGATTTGTGAATTGTGAGTGCCCACGCGTGTCGTAGGGGTATCTGCGTGTGGGACACGACACTCGCGGCAGACACCGTGACACTGCCTTCCGCACCCCATGCTGCTCTCTCACTCCTACTGGCAACATCATCGCTAGCTCCGCCCTCAGAGAACGCCGATGCCCCGCTCAAGTCTTGCGTAATGGGAGAGACAAAGGCGTAAACAAACGGACGCTGCTGCTACTGCTGCTGCAGGCGCTGCGCGGGGGCTGTGCGTTCCTACCTTATCGGCCTCCATAGCCTTCCCCAGTTCCACATCTACACAACTAGTGCCCATTGCCTCGCGGTTGTCGCGGCAGCGCTGCGATGATGTGCCTTCGCGTTTGCCATGCCGCCTTCGTAGTTGTTTGCGCATCCGCCACCAGAGAGATTCAACGTCCATAGTCTGAAAGGTCTCCACGCAGGCGAGCACATCAGAGCCGCAGCCAAACCCGCCGCGGCGAAGCAGCTGTTGAGCCCACGACGGCAGCGGTGGCGGAGCTCCGCCCCGGTCAGGGGTAGCGGGTGGCAAACGCCTTGCCGGGGATGCATCCTCCACCGTCGTCTTCGCCGAAGCGCATGCGCTCACATTCTCCAAAGTAGTTCACGACGGCAAGAAGCTCCAGCGGGTGCAGGAAACCGGTAAAATCACCACAGAGCCGTTTATGAGACGATGGCGCGGCGCTACGTTGCACTGCAGCAGCACACGTGTGCCGACCTTCAACGCCAGCAGCTGCACTAGCTGCGTGCCGATCAGAGCGTCAGAAACGGGAGAGGGCACGGCCACGACGGTGGACTGTGGCCGGTGAGTTCGGCTCATTGCCTCTGTTGTTAGCATGTCGTAGGCGCGATACGTGCAGGAAGGTGCCCACCTAGCAGCATGCACATCTTGTGGACCCGGACCGACAACTGATGGCTCTACCTTCGTTGAAGACGCGGAAGCGTCCGAAGTTCTGTTGGTTGCGTGCACTGAAGGATGCTTGGGTGGAAGCTGCGCGAAAAAGATGGCATTGCGCGCGTCAACCTCGCTGTTCGTAGCACACAGGCGTAAACGCGACGCCGCAGTGACACCTGTTGCTGTGGATACAACTGTTTCCACCGTTCATACACTCGCATATGTACCAGCATGACTGCAGGTGTCGTCCGCCGCGTGCACGCAGCGGGATGCCAATGTACGAGATCCAGCCGGCGACAACGCACCCTGACGCACTTCATCGAGAACGCGGAGAAAAAATGCGTCACAAACCTCCCAGTGGGGGTGTTCCAGCACGACAACGCGCATACCAAGACCCCTCCAAGCTGATGTCTAGGAGCAAAAAGCGCAGGCAGCCGAATGGGCAAGGCTATCGGGAAACGACACCGCCGAAGAACCTTGTTGTAACGCAGTGCGGTGCCCTGCACCCTCCACATCTCTTCCTTCTGACTGACCCATCCCACCCTCAACAGCTGCCCGCTTTCACGGTGAAGCTTTTCCAACAGTCGCAGAACACAAAGACAAAAACAACACGTTGAGGTCCTCGATCGTAAACACCTTCCCTCCTCTCGACTCGGTCTCTGACCCATCGACCACTGCAAAACAAAAATCCAGCGCGTTCCGTCGACCGTCAGAGACGACAAAAAAAAACCGAAAAGAGTACAGAGGCAGCGGGCGCCCACGCGCTTGCGGCGCCGCGTCCATAACGGGCGAGACGAGGAGGTCGTTCGCCAGCACCACAGCCCCCCGCGGCCTGCAATCGGTGGCAGCTGGAAAGAGACGCCGCACAAGATCACCTGCATGCCGCCAGAGGGCACGTTGGTGCATCGACGCACTCGATGTGCGATGTAGTCGAGCGGCTCCAAGAGCGAGGCTTCCGGCATGCTGACCTCATCAATGAGCAGGACGCGGCATCGGCGCCAGCGCTGCGCCGCCTCCGCGTTCTTCTGCACCGTGCGAAGCGGCTGCCCCGGGGTTCCACGACCAGGTCCGA